>NW_028143183.1:0-207858 GCF_977018435.1 Lepisma saccharinum
TGCATAAAGTGGAGTAGAAGAGGAATGCGCCAACGTCAATCGCTATTTAATATTCGCAATTCATTTGCACGTACTTAGAACTTATTTGCACGGGTTTTAATTAATTCGCATGTACTTAGAATTCATTTGCATGTACTTAGAATACTTTACATTTATGTATTTGCATGTTTATAACTTTTTATGAATATATATTTATTTATTTTATGAAAAATATGTATATAGAAGGTAATTAGAGGTACTAAACGCTATGCACATGTTTTTATATTCATTACTGCAAAGTATGTAACGTATAAATCGTTAATAATTAATGTTTATAGTATTGAAAATAAGTTTTCTATGGTTTATGAACCGCTATGAACAGCTATGAACGGTGGTAATGGCTGTAGGTACAGGTCCAATTACGATTGGGGACGGTCCCGGTACTCGAACCCGCGATATGTAATATTATTAATTAGTACTATGTTTTAATGTTATATGTTATGAAACACGATGGTTTCACACGCTAGACAGAATACTGTCTCAGAATTTCGACTCCGCTCTGATGCCAGACAGAGAGAATGAATTAATATTCCGCGCAGGTAGACGAGAAAGGAATTTTGGGGGAAGTGCGTTCAAGGTCAAATGACGTCACAACGTCAGGACAAAGAAGGAATCTGATTGACCAATCAGAGAACGCGTCGGTAGATTTTCAGAACCGGTTTTTTCAAGGTTAACCAGTACGCAAGAACAGGGGAAAGCTATGCAATACTGTAGGGCAGGGGAGGGATTGAATCAGACAACAAAGGATGTCTGAGAATGCGCAGCAAGGGTCAAATCTCTGAAGCTATGCGGTTTCCGCCGCCAATTAATATTCCGCTCAGGTTTGCCTTCAAGGCACAGGACGCTTTAGCGCAGGGTTTTTTTATCTGTACTATGAAGAAGGGAGAGCTATTAGGGACGTGGCCTACAGTTTTCACCATTTGCTTTTATCACGGGGTAACGAACCTAGGACCCTTTGATTATTGATTTAGGTAGTAAATGTATGTTACTGTGTGCTATTTAACTTAATTTTGAGTTTATTTTTTACCAAACTTTGACTTTATGTCAAACATTTTCACAGCTTATCCTTATTTTTACAAAAATAACACTATTTATACTATTCAGGCAACATTTTTTATTAAATATTGGACTCGCAAAGATATTTTTACAACTTTTTAACTTATTATTTTACAATTTTATGTTAATTTTTTTACCAAAATAACACTATTTATACTATTCAGGCAACACTTTTATTAAATTTTGGACTCAAAGACATTTTTTCAACTTTTAACTTATTATTTTACAACTTTATGTTAATTTTTTTTACCAAAATAACACTATTTGTACTATTCAGGCAACATTTTTTATTAAATTTTGGACTCGCAAAGACATTTTTTCAACTTTTAATTTATTATTTTACAATTTTATGTTAATTTTTTTACCAAAATAACACTATTTGTACTATTCAGGCAACATTTTTTTATTAAATTTTGCACTCACAAAGACATTTTTTCAACTTTTAACTTATTATTTTACAACTTTATGTTAATTTTTTTTACCAAAATAACACTATTTGTACTATTCAGGCAACATTTTTTATTAAATTTTGGACTCGCAAAGACATTTTTTCAACTTTTAACTTATTATTTTACAATTTTATGTTAATTTTTTTACCAAAATAACACTATTTGTACTATTCAGGCAACATTTTTTTATTAAATTTTGCACTCACAAAGACATTTTTCAACTTTTAACTTATTATTTTACAACTTTATATTAATTTTTTACCAAAATAACACTATTTGTACTATTCAAGCATCATTTTTTATTAAATTTTGCACTCACAAAAAACATTTTTCAATTTTTAACTTATTATTTTACAACTTTATGTTAATTTTTACCAAAATAACACTATTTGTACTAATCAGGCAACATTTTTTATTAAATTTTGGACTCACAAAGACATTTTTTACAACTTTTTAACTTATTTTTTACAAGTTTATGCCTATTTTTTACTCAAATAACACTATTTATACTATTAAGGAAAGACTTTTAGTTACATTTTCGACACACAAAGTGTGTGTTCTCAACTTCTATCTGTTTATTTCACAAGTTTAGGCTTATTATTACTCAAATAACACAATTCAATCTGTTCAGGAAAGACTTTTAGTTATATTTTCGACACACAGAGTGTGTGATCTCAATTTCTATCTGTTTATTTCACAAGTTTAGGCTTATTTTTACCAAAATAACACTATTTATACTATTCAGGCAACATTTTTTTCATTAATTTTCGACACACAAAGTGTGTTTTTTCAACTTTTAACTTATTATTTTACAACTTTAGGCTTATTTTTACCAAAATAACACTATTTGTACTATTCAGGAAACACTTTTAGTCGCATTTTCGACACACAAAGACATTTTTTTTTTTTACTTCTATCTGTTTATTTCACAAGTTTAGGCTTATTATTACCAAAATAATACAATTCAATCTGTTCAGGAAAGATTTTTAGTTATATTTTCGACACACAAAGTGTGTGTTCTCAACTTTTATCTGTTTATTTCACAAGTTGATTCTAATATTTACTCAAATAACACGATTTGAACGTGTTTTTTATTACATTTTGGACACACACACACACACTTACACACACACACACACACACCCGTTTGTGAGATGTAGATGCGAGGAAAATCAACTTTTCACAGGCGTTCCGAGGTACCTCTCCGATTGCAATCTGACATGTCTTAAATGATAGTTTTTGATGTGGTTTACTAGAAAAAATCTGACTTTGGCGTGTCAGGCTTATTTTAAACCCCAAAAATAGAAATTTAGAACCGAGGTATTTTACAAACCTAAAATCTGCATTCAGAGGAAAAATTTGAATTGTGTATAGAATGTGTATGGGGTTTGTTACACCTACTTTAAGAGGTAATTCTTGCGTGTATGGAATTTCGAGGTAAAATTTGAATTTTCAAATTGTTTATGGAACTTCGAGGAAAATTTCAAATTATTGTCGTTGTGTATGCACATCGAGGTATTCACCTGTGTATCGACTTCCGAGGAATTTCCATTTGTACATATGGCAATACAAGAAACTGTGTATTAATGGCTCCAGAGGAGAGTAAGGGCGTTGAACCCCCCCCCCCCCCTTCCCCACCCGTTTGACGACTTCTTTATGATAAGGTATTCATGTTTTCAGGATTCCAACACAGAAACCTAAAAACTGGAGAATCTGGAATTTCAAGCAATTTGAATAAATTACAAATCTCGTGCAAATATCCTGGAAAATCTTCTAATTGATAAATGTAATACCATTTGAGCGCATCAGAGGCACTAGAATATGATTCTTCCTACGACTAATAAGTAATATTCATTACAATTAATAAGCATTAATAATTTCAACTGCAATAACTTACTTTACACAAGCTACTTTGAGGACATAGACTTTAGTTTCTCATTACACATTATTTAACATCGTGTACATTTGTAAAATTCTGTTTGCCAAAAACTGAAATCATATAGTTTTTCTATATGATTTGTTTGACATTTTATTTTTTGAACTGTAATACAGTTAGAACAGATGTTTTATTTCAAAAAATTTTCTACCTTTGTCTTTAATTAAATGCAAATATATGTCGCTTTATAATTTGTTTCTTGAGTCGTATGAGAAAGTAATAATTAGGGATGATCCGATGTAAGTTTATGCTACTATCAGTAAACCATAAAATTTACTGATTTTGATAAACAAATAAATTTACTGATATTGATAACCAATATTATAGTGATCCAATGTAAAATTGCAAACTTTCCTTGAAGAACATGAGCAGTTCATACACCTCTTAGTTATTGTGTATAACCAGGTGACCCCAATGGGTTTTGTCTTTGAAAAGGAAACAGGTATTTAGAATTTTTTCCAAAGGTACGGCACATGAAAATATTAACAAATATTTTAATTTTTCACTAAATTACTGGTCATTGATAAATATGTATGACTGATAAAATTACCTGTAATTTTCGTGATAAACGGATATGCCTATATTGGGCCTCCCCTATGGCGCAGTGGTCCCGTTTTCGATTCCCGGTGGAGGCACATAGTGGTTCGGATTCCACTTTAAACTGTAGGTCTAGTCCCGATTAGCCTTACTGTGCATAAAGTGGACTTAAAACACCAAGTCAAGCAATCAAACGGGTATACCTATATCAGCTAATACTGATAGGATACTAATTAATCTGCAACACTCTTAATGTTAGTAATGTAAGATGAGGTGAGGGTATTATGGTTGTAAGGCAAAATGTAAAGGGCTTTATAACATGAATTTACAGTATTAATGAACAATGTATCAGGCATTCTGAAAAAAAAAAAACGTTTCTGAAAACTAGGGGAAATATCACGGAAAATGGACTTGAAATTTATGTGGGAACCTTCATACACTCCTATAACTTCATACCGAGGTACTTTTTTTATGTTTGACAATACGAGGAATGTTCGTCATATTTGTGTATGTTCAAGCTATTACTAATATGGGAATGAATGCATATTGAGGTATTCAAGTGTGTAGAACTTCCGAGGAAAATTCATACACTCGCATAACTTCATATCGAGGTACTATTTGTGTTTGACAATACGAGGAATGTTTGTCATATCTGTGTATGTTCAAGCTATTACTAATATGGGCGTGAATGCATATTGAGGTATTCATGTGTGTAGAACTTCCGAGGAAAATTCATACACTCGCATAACTTCATACAGAGGTACTTTTTGTGTTTAACAATACGAGGAATGTTTGTCATATCTGTGTATGTTGAAGCTATTACTAATATGGGAGTGAATGCATATTGAGGTATTCAAGTGTGTAGAACTTCCGAGGAAAATTCATACACTCGCATAACTTCATATCGAGGTACTATTTGTGTTTGACAATACGAGGAATGCTTGTCATATCTGTGTATGTTCAAGCTATTACTAATATGGGCGTGAATGCATATTAAGGTATTAGTGTGTGTAGACTTCTGAGGGAAATTTATACACTCGTATAACTTCATATCGAGGTACTATTTGTGTTTGACAATGCGAGGAATATTTATTAGTTTAAGCGATTACTAATGTGTGCGTGAATTCATGGTGAAGGTGAACTAGTTTGATGGGAATGCTACAACAAAACTGAAATTGTCTCATTATGTGGTGAAAAGACTTATCTACTGATGTGGGATACTATAACAATTGGAGAAAATATGTTTGGTTCGGTATATTTTGCTTCACATTTGTCACTTTTGGCAAATTAGAAAGATGAAGATGAATAACAATATGATGAAATTGATGACCAGATGTTCATAAAGGGTATCCATGCCGTGATTCCAACCCGGAATCCCTGGCGTAGTAGCACGCTGATTATTTGATCATGTAGAATCTATAGGTCTAAGAAGCAAAGACAAACTTCCAAATTTCATTACCCCCATGTGAACTGGGGATTACATTGTATACATGGGAAGAAGTGCATAATTTTCTGCACAAATACAAGTTGTCGTTTTTCTAGGTTTCCCGCAAATATAAATGTAGTCACTGGCGTACACAAGGTTTTTTTCGGTAGGGGCTGGAATTTTGCAGGTATATACCACATAGCTGATTTCTAGTGGGCGCGGCATTCGCAATATATTTTGTATTTTTAGAAGTTTCCATTCTCAAAACTGGCAATCGGGACGCATTTTAATGGATGTGTGCATTTACCACATTGTTTTTACAGAGTTCTCTACTACTTTCATTTAAAAATGTTGATTTTCTAAAAATTTTGGAAGGATCTGTAGCCCCATCAGCCTCCCTCTGTGTACGCCAGTGTATGCAGTATCTCATTTAGTATAAACATCCTGCGAACTGTTTTATTAAGTGTGATACACATAGTTTATTGGAATGTACACGGATACTATTAATAATATTTTGTAAATTCTGCAGCACAATTAAAGCAAATATGCACATTTATCTATTCTTTCTTCTGACCGTCCGTCCTTACTGAAACAATATTTAACCAACAACAGCGCTTTTTCAACATTTGGCAGCCCGATATTGGTTCTTCTACCTGTGAAGAAGATGGTGAGTCACACGCCTCCTGTTTCTCCGAAGGCAACGTCACTCTGATGGACAGACCAAGTTTTACCAACATAATTTCGAGAGATGTTGGAATTAGGCAGTTTTCATGCGCCATTTTCTTTGAACGGTACTGCATCTTATTTTGTTTAGGAGATAATGTTTTTAAAATTCAATTCATTATTAATAAAATGGTATGGTTTATTGAACTGTATACACAAGGAAAGTTTCTAAAAGTAACTTCTTGAGATAATTATACTTATAATGTTTATGCTGTGAGCTCTGTCTATTAGTTATTTTGTGTTTTACATTTAGTTTTGAGTCAGGAGATAAAGTTATTGAAATTATGGCGAAACTTGAGGATGATGCACGCAGTTTTCTTGTTCTCCGTATAAAGCAAACTAAATCGTTTTTTAACTCTGCTCTTTTCAGCAATAAACTTTTCAATCATAAATATTTTAATAATCAAAATGAGAACCAAACGTTGTTATAAGTGAGGAAAACAATTGTCAATGTCACAATCACATTATAAGTTTTTGCTTAATTTTAATAATAACTAAGGTGCAAAATTTGGAGGGGAGGCAGGGAGGAATTTCCCCATTAACAATTTTTTCTCTATGCACCTCCCCCCACCCTCCACCAATCTGCAGTGATTTTACACCCTGATAAGAACGTATGAAAATTTGTTACACCTTAAATTTATTATCGTGTGCTTGTATATTATTCTGGATCATAGCTTTATCATTATTCATTAGATATGTACAAGTCGGTGGTGAAGCGTGGTCTTGATAGGAAGGCAAGCAAGGCAGCGCTTAGATTATCGCTTCCAAAAATGTGTCAGGCACGTATCTAGAAATATTTTTTTCGGGGGAGGGGGTATCCGAACCAAGTGTCTCATAAGTAGTAGTAATAATATAAATATTTAAATTAGTATGTTTATGTAATTTATAAGTCTCATATTTATAATAATATGTAAATTAATTAATAATTAATATTGTACTTTTATTATTACATGAATGTGTAAAAAAAGGTAGAAAAATAATAGAGATATAACAGCTCCTATTCATCGCAAATTTTGTAGCTATATAAACAACAGCTCTGGCAAGTGATGTCAAGAAGGTAAAAAAAATATATATTTATTGAATAACAAAACCAATTGTCACAGATTTCCTAGAAAAGGATGGACATTTAAATAATAAGAATGCATGTCCTCCTCTCTCAACAACCATGCTTCCATTTATTCAAAATTTTTGTTAAGTTATTGATATAATAAAATACTTGTACTATTAAAAATATTCATTTTAGTTTTGGTAAATTCACAACACACATACAAAAAGATAACACTCACTTCAACCGTGCGTTATTTATTAACTACAAATGGAGGATCATTCCGAAAAGGTCTGAAACTAACAGAAAGTGATACTAACCTCGTTGCATTGCTTGTATTACTATATCTTCACCAGTGGGGTCACCGACACTGCGACGCTCAAGTCCTTGCTAACCAACTAACTCTCTAGCCTTCTTGAACCCGAAGGTTCATGACTGCAGTAACATACGCCTTCCATCTGTCCCTATTCTGAGCCAGATCTATATACTCTTTTCTATCCCTGCCAATTTCCTTTTCTCAACATTATCCCTCTATCTTCGTATGTATCTTCCTACTGGTCTCTTACCATCAGGTATCCCAACAAGAATCCTGTAAACTCTTCTTTCCTCTCCCATTCGTGCCACATGGCCTGCCGACCTAAGTCTTCTTGATTTATTAATTCTAATAATATCTGGACATGAATACAAATTTTGTAACCTTCTCCACTCACCTGTCTCCTCATCCTTTTTTGGCCCAAATATTTTCAATTTATGTTCCTCTTTCAATGTAAGGGACCAAGTTTCGCATACATATAATAGTACAGGCAGTGTTACTGTTTTGTATATTTTAACTTTTAGTTTCTTAGATATTAAACGAGAAGACAAAAGTTTATGAAGAGAAAGGTAACATGCATTTCGTGAATTAAGCCTGCTTTTTATTTTATCTTTAATATAATTTTCATTTGTTAGGATTACTTGGATTTGGAAACAGGTTCAAACGAGTTGTTAGCCTATCAATAATTAGATTTTGATTATTACCTAACATTTGGTTTCAGCCTGTAACCATATATTTAGTTTTTTCTTTGCTAATTTCCAAACCTAATTCCTTAACTGCTTTGAAAAATATTTGAGCATTATTCTTATTTGTATTTACATCATCCCCCAGTAAGTCTACATCATCTGCATATGCTAACAGCTGAGCCACGTCCTTGCTAATTATGGATATAAATAAATTAAATATAGCAATTTTGGCGGGAAAAAAATATTTTCTTTTTGACAGTTGTTAGAAGAGCAGTACATTTAAAGTACACTGATTGAGGGTCAGACCGTCCTTTACATAAACCAAACTAAACTAGGCATGTTCGGACAGGTCTACAAAAATTCAGGTCAGCATACTCAAAACACCAGGCCAGCATACTCAGGAATATAGCCTTGCTCTTTGTGTATGACAGTACGAGGAACGTATGCCCTTTCTGCGAATATTTAAGAAACTATCAGTATGGACGTGAATCAACTTGAGGTATAGACTTCCGAGGAAAATTCGTGCACTCCTCAGGTTTAAAGGCGATCTCCCACATAGCCATATGTCTATGACTAGTGGAAAACATTATGGGTTCTATTTCAGATGGGAGATCCAAAATTTAGGTCTTGATCATGTAATGTAAAGAAAATCTAGATTTGAGTTTCGTTTAAAGTCCACTGTCATGCACAGATTGACTAATTGGGACTGGACCTACACCACAGTTTAAAATGGTACTAGCCACTATGTGCCTGCCTCCACCAGTTATCTAACCCGGAACTCCTCGATTACAAAGCGCCGGCGTTACTACTACGTCACCACGGAGGCCACAAAGAAAATCTAGAAATAGTAACTACTAACCACTCTAGTGACAAAAGCTGAATTATCGGCGATTAATTAATTCTCAAAGGACCCTACTGATTTGAACAAAGACATACTTTTTTTTTATTTATAACATTTTTATTCGAACACGTCTTGAGTAGAACTAATTGGATACTACAATGATCGACAATGAAAATCTACATATATTTCGGAGATTTCCGAGAATGCATTTTATTTTGAAATGGAAGTTGCAGTAGCATAGTAAAGCGCCTTCTACACGATTAAAAAAATCACGAACAAGTCCTCGAATTGAACGCTAAAAGGAAATACCGTCAGAGAAAACGGCATTTTACTCATTGGATTCAAGGTTCGGTCAAATAATTTCTATTTAGGAATATTTCTAATCAGTGGTGGCAATTGGGTTCCAAAACTGCGGAGGCACAGGCTATATACTTCCCTTTGTAGATACGATTTAGCATAGTGCGGGTGCAAAAGTGACGAAAAGGGACTAGCAACTGCCCCCTCACCCCCCTAATCGCCGCCACTGGTTCTAATTAACTTAATCCGAGCCTATCGACCAGTCAGAGCACATTCTATTGAAATCGATTATCAGAAAGCGACCTGTAGATCACGAATGTAGTTGTAATAGCGGCCGCGTGAGAGGTAAACAATGTATCACTTCACATTTTTAAAATACGATAACTATTCAACCAAGAGGAATAACGTTTCGTATAAATTGAATTTAGGTACAAATCAATGGCGTTTCTTAAATACATACTTTTTAGCGTTTACTCTACACGTATAGAAGAATATTTTAATATTTTCAATTGCAAACAAACGGTACTGATCCAGCCCCTGTTTTGCTGGAAGATCTCGCAGACAGTGATCGAGCTACATTATGGCGCCACCACCCTTTCCATATCGCTTGGCACACTTACCAGATACGCTTATGGTAGAGATCGGCTGCAAAGCACCATGATCGCTTGATTCACTGTTCGTTACGAAGTTCTAATTACACGTCTTAGAAAGTCAGGCGAATTTATGAAGGATATTTAAAAGTACATTCTTGAATGTTCTATTCCGCTTCGATGGGAGTTGTTTAAGGTTCCCCACACAGCTATTTTTGTTCTTTGATTTTTGGGCTGTTTTCAGTACAAGTCGTCATAGCAATGAGAACAAGTGAAATATTCGTTCGAGACTGCAAGAATCAATTGTAACAGAATTGGCTCTTTTGGTACGAATCGTACAGTGGGATGAATAATTATTGCATAGCAAGTTGTCAATCAGCACGTTTATTCTCTCTCTTATTTTAACGCAATGAGATTTTCTGGAATTGAAACAAAATTTCAAACAAGCCACTGAAAAAATCCAGTCTTAAATAAACATATGATTTAACAGAAAATATAATGAAAATAATCGTGGGCAATTTGCCGAGCAATACTTGTGCATTCCGCTGTACAAGCGCTAAGAGCTAGTTCCGAATGAGCCAGCTGCTCCCTGGTGCCAAAATGTCGGAAATAGTCTCAAGCAGACCCTCAGTCAGCACACGTATAACTAATTCGCTTTCTGATGAACTCCCACTTATATACAAGACCAGTGGCGTGGTCAGCGATGGAAGGTTCGGGCAATATATATTTTGTTAAATTTGGGAAGAAATTGTCGATTTTTACAATATATTTAGTAACAATGTTCTTGCTCGCTTCACATTCTAAACATTTGTTTCCAAGGTTATAGTCATTACTTTCAAATTGACACTCAGTTTCCCAAGAAATATATTTAGTAAAAAATTATTCCTGGAAGTGCGCAGTGCGAACCGTTCTATAACAGTCACATCAATCTCATTCTTCCTTAGAAAGAACAAGGGTCTTAAATTAAGTTTCTCAGTTTCAAGAAAATGTTGCTCACTCCACTCGCAATGCGCTATACACGTCTCATTTACATTTTTCTTTCGCTTTGCTCGAAACATGTACAATTGTTTTATGACGGTCATGATCACCTTTTCCTCTTAAAAAATATTTCTGATATGAATAAGTCTTTGCTAAGGTGAGATGTAAAGGGGCTACCAATACTATTCTCGACCCGAGCATATGAATCTATCCAACTTTCATTTGTGTTACTATCATATTAAAACCAAAAGTAAAAACGTTTTAGACGTTCTTGTATAATAACAAAATTGTCATGGAATACTAATTCCACTAATGATGATGAACTTTAAGTGGCTTTTCTCTGTATTATTTGCTTTGCCTCACATAGGAATCATAACAAATACCCGCATATCCCTGAAAGTGGTTTTTGCCCAAGGCTGATAAATTTCTGCGGAAGCCCTTGTACTTGCTTTTAAGTTAATGTTGTTGTAATGATTGTGGTTCCTATATATTCCGTTCTTCTCAGTTCTTGCGCATATTACTGTGTGCTAACGGCAACTCAAATTCTAAACGTAAAATAATAGTTACTTTGAATAAATTTGTAATAAGTAAGAACAAGCTATAGAGCTTCAAATTTTGAGTAGATTCTTGACTTGCAATACTGGATTTGGAAAGTCAGAACTTGTCCTCTATTGCCACAGAGTCTAGAGGCTATTACAAACTTGTTAATGAGTTCCTGATGTTTAGAAAATTTGAGTTTTCAGTTTTTTCAGTGAAATACAGATGCTCTACATGGCCATGAAAAGGTATACTCTATATTTCACCAGCATTTTGAACACCAGAGCCTATGAAAGGGTTCTTCGTTGAGTGCTTTGAGTCCCATCGTCGCCTGTTTCAGACTTTCTCAATAAGGGCCAGATCGCCCTTATTAAGTTTCTCCGAATTGTATTCACTCTGCTGCATCAACACCCAAATTTTGGAACTCTGACTTGAGTTCGAAGCCGAGACCGCTGATAGTACGCGGGTACTTGCAAACTACCACCCCGTAGACTTCTTGACGCGAAGCGGTGCTCATTACTCAGCCAAAGGAGGGAAGGGGAGACATAATCTAAGCTGGTAAAATATTGGTAAAACATCGAGCTAGTTGTTGCAATGTTACCATTGTTAACCTTATAATCATAGTCCCATCTCTTTATTTTTGACTAGAGAGGTGAGAAATCCCTCCCAACCTGGTAATTTCCATTACAATTGCTGGGGTGTAAAGGGTGGTTCTTCCACGTAGTACGCCCCATTGTCAACCTCACTTCCACGTAGTACACCCTGGACTGTAGACTAACGAGGCTCTGGCGACTGGCCTCATGGCCAGTATAATTCTGTGTCTTGTCCTGTGTTTTGTCCTTATGTGTGCTGAGTGCCCATTTACAGCCTCAACTTTTAACCAGTCAGAAAATTTTAAGATTTTACTTGTGCAATGTTGGAGTTATTTGTAACGGGGAAGGGCTGGACCCCGTATAATGTGACGGGTGCAAGGTAGCCTAGGTGCTGACGCACCCAAAATTTTACAATAAAAAAAACCATTACAATAGCTGGAGTGACAGTGTGTACCTTGGAAGTGTCAATCCTATAGTGCGCGTCAAATCTCCTGCATATGGCGATAGCCAACAGCAGCGCACTGCAGCGGTGCCATGTCGAAATCTCACACGGAAAGAGACAGCGTGGTCGAGCGAAACGCCTTGTCACGGAGAGCACGGAACATTAGATAATATAACATATAATAAACATAATGGGAGAAAAGAACATACCTGATTAGGGACTGCATAATTCTTTCAATATTCTCAAGGTGGAAGTTGTAGAGCCTTTGTAAGATATTTTGTCCCGTAAAGAGTACGTTATCTTTTTGGTAGTAGAAAATTCGCCACGATCGTAAATTTCAAAGACTGTTCTACGAACTACGTCTTTTTTCAAAGTCATCTAAATTTGTCGTTCTTTTCGGTATATTAATGTGCTTTCTAGTCTAGGTTATTGAAACATTGGAGCAGGCCCCGATCCACATTGTTTTGCCCCCGAACATATCCGAGAAACGGTAGCTTGATTCACACCACACGCTTGAGCTGTTAGATCCTGGCACTTCTTAAAGTCAATTTTACTTCTTTGTTCGTCACTCGAACACTTTTTTTTTTTTTTTTTTTAAATGTACACCTGAAAAATCACCTGTCGTGCCTGGCTTCGTACAACACTGTATTTTTCCCTCTTCTCTCGCCATCACTACCACTTGGTTTACTCAACGACATGCTGCACACACCCACTAAACACATGAAAAAAAAAAAAAAAAACGAACAATGACGGTATCCTCTTCGTCAACTTCTTCTGCCATCACTGGGAACGAACGTGCCCTGTTCCCTTAGCTAATCGGAAAGTTTCAGAATGCAACAGGAACGAAGGGAGAGCAAAAAGGATACAATGCAAATACGTTTATAATAACATTGCTTCTACAGAGAGAACGGTATAAGCTACAATCACGCTTGTTTTTCGTACATACTCGCAAATTCATTATCTTTCCATCTGTTGAACTACTGACACTTGAAATAATCTATTTATATCCGAGCGCCAGGTACACGATTTAGTAGCGAGGTGAAACAGCTTCTGAACTACGCAACGCTGCACGTCCGTGATTCGCTGGTGCTGTTCAGTCATTCAAGGTCATATGCAGGAGATTTGACGCGCACTCTAGTACTGCCTGATAATGAGTTGTAGATACCAGGTTTCACAATACAGGCCACATCGAAGATAAAGAAAATAACGGAGGTACCGTTCCGATATATCGATATTTCTTCGTTGCCAATACTTCTGGTTCTGCTAATTCCATTGGTATTACCAGCAGATCTAATAAGTATCACGTTTCTTATACGTTATATATTTATTTTGCAATCAGACAACGGCTTGTACTTCTACCCTGAGGTTTTCGTAACAATACCTTCCCCCACACAAACACAATTACACATATGCATTTAATATACAGATTGGCCCAAAAGTTCGCACCATAGGCGTATGACAATAAATGTGAAATGTTTGCAATTTCTTCTTGCAGGTAACTACTGAACAGCGGGTATAAGAGCGACCACAAGGAAATAACCTTCGGCGAAAATTCTCCCCGCGCATTCCCCTCCATCGTTTCAACTCAGCATGCTCCACTCTGCCCCTCCACGAGGGAGTACGATGCACAGGAGTCGCGAGTCAGGCACGTATCCAGAGGGGGGGCTTAGGGGGCTCGAGCCCCCCCCGAAAGTTTTAGGTTTACACTAGATAAAATGAGGTTTTTCATTTCTTGTGGTGTGAAATAAAATAATGTGACAATAATTGAAGGAGAGAAATAATTATCGAGGCAAGACGGAGAATGTTCCGTAACCCTGTTATTGATAATAGCACGTATCCAAGATGGGGCACAGGGGGCTCGACCCTCTCCCCAGGAAATTTTTCAGTATACGTTAGATAAAATTAGGTTTTTGGCTTCTTAAATAATGGGAAAATAATGTAAGGAGAGAAATAATTATCGAGGCAAGACGGAGCATGTTTTATACCCCTGTTATTGTTAATGGCTCGAGCCCCCACCTCCCTCAGGAAATTTTTCAATTTACACTAGATAAAATTAGATTTTTGGCATCTTGAATAATGTGAAGATAATAAATTTATAAATCTGAGAGAAATAATTATCGAGACAAAACGGAGAGTGTTCTATAACCCTATTATTGTCAATAGCATGTATCCAAGGTGGGAATCAGGAGGCTCGAGCCCCTTTCAGGAATTTTTTTCTGTTTACACTAGATAAAATTAGGAGTTTGGCTTCTTGAATAATGTGATGATAATTTGGGAGAAATAATTATCGAGACAAGATGGAGAATGTTCTATACCCCTGTTATTGTTAATAGCACGTATCCAAGCTGGGGTTGAGGTGGCTCGATCCCCCCACCCCCCAGGATTTTTTATTTTTTATTTTACACTAGATAAAATCAGGTTTTTGGCTTTTTGAATAATCTGACGATGATTTGAGGAGATAGACAATTATTGAGGCAAGACGGAGAATGTTCTATAACCCTGTTGTTGATAATATTGCACATACATTTTTCTTGCGCGTTCGGTGTTGTTGCAACGCACTTGAGCACTATGTAGAGACTTGTCAGCATTTGGAAGCTGCACAACAAAGGTAGCGCCACACGTAGGGCGATTCGTTGTAATTTCTAATCTCTGGAAGGCGGGAGAGGGTACGTTCTTGAAGGAACTTGAAGGAGTCAACTACTGGCGATATTAACGAATCGTTTTATCTGCGGAACGTTCTAGAATATAATGAGGATATAAATACGCGGATTCAATTTTTCGGTTGATCTGTACAAAGAATCAGTTAATGAGATTTCAGAGGTAAGTGTGACAATTCATACAGTCGATTCGTGATCAGATCAGTCAGCGTCCTCTGGTTGCTTTATAAGATATAGTAATTCGAAAATGAAGACATTGACGACAGCAGAACTTCCGGGGCCTCAGTGTAGTGCTAAGTTCGGTTCGAGGGCCGAAGAGATCAAAGTTCTGTCTGTCTCTCTCTAAAGTGAATATTTCAGCAGTACCGGATATTGCAGTGGTTTATTAAAACAGAAATAAACTGCATAGATCAACTGAAAAGCAAAGTTTTGAGTGATGATTTAGTTTTGCCAGAACTAAATTTCGTATATGCAGTCCGAGAATTTCATACTTTTGTTTAAGCCTACTGGGTTCGAAACAAATTCAAACACTTAACTAGCATAAAGAGACAGCCGAAAATTTTATGAATGTCGAGAAGAGAAGGCAAGAAGATGTTGCATATGTAGACATTTTAGGCGGAAATTGCAGGCTCTACCAGAACCCAAATCAGGGCTCTACCAACTGAGCCACCTAGCCATCCTTGACTTCAACTGATTTTTCGTTAAAATGTCTACATAGTACATGTCCTGTGTATATCAAATCGTAAGGTGTTGCCTGTATAGTGAACAAGCACAGAAAATACAGGAGAGAGAAGAAAACTGAGGAGTATTCCCACCGGTTGAGAATAATTTTTTCTGTGGTCAACAAGAGCTACTACTTCGAGGTGACAATGACAGTGGCCTAATAAGGGAGATTTCACACCGTGTCACCTGAGGATTTCACAAGTCGAAATTAGGTTTGTGCGGCCTTTTGTGTCGCTACGGTGTGAAACGTTGCTGATGATTGGCCCATTCCAATCGACATGTATCGCGTGTCCCTTCGGTCTGAAACCTTCCTAAATCTTGAAAATCCAAGTCACAAGGATGGAAAATTAGGGCCTTGTTAAGGTTAGGTGTGAAGGCAGGCAGACGACAGCACCCTAAAGGATCATATCCAAACCTGCAGGAAGAACGCATCTTACTTCAATCTTCAATACGATGATAAAACCTTCTGGTGAGTTGATTTTAAAAAATGTGTCCGAGATAAAGAGAGGCGTGCCCAGGATTTTCGGAAGGGAGAGGGGTTACGCATACTATGTTTGGTGGTCAGTTCTGATTTTGCCGATTTTTTCCCTGTCTTTGACTTTCCTCTTTTTTTTTTAAAAAAAAAAAGGAATACTGGGTTAAATGGTTATTACCTCACCAAACCTCTCTTGGGCACGTCACTGGAGATAAATGAGTAAGCATTTCAACATACTGGGAGACGAAAAATTAGATGTGTTGGGAAAGGAAGGGTTTTCACTGTGCATTAATTGTTTCGTGATCCACCTGTATTCGAGAAGACTTACTTTATTTCGTGCCGATATATGACAAGACAGCGGAAGCTGTCGCAGGCATTTTTGAACACTTGTGAGTGCTAAGGCCTGAATCTGAACAATTTGGTGGGTTTCGGCTTTTATAAGAGCTGCAAACATGGGAGGACAAGACACATAAGTGGTGTTCAGGCTCGAATCAGAGAGAAATATTCGAGAGCTGTCTGCGTCCAGTTCGCAGCCCACAATTTGAATCTCACGTTGTCGAGTGGATTGTCCATCCCGTGCATGTGTAACAGCTACGTAAAAACACTCAAAGACACCATACATGTTTTTATGCCTGATGAGAAGAAATGGACAAACCCACATACTGAGATGGTTCCAGCACACAATATTAATGCATGAAAACAGAGGAGTCGAGTGGTAAAAAATGTTCCGATTTCACGTTCTGATTAAAATGAGAGCCTTACAGTGGCGACGATTTAAGGGATAGTTGCTCCCCATTTTTTATTTTTTTGCCTCAACATTATCACCTCTTAATGTTAAGCCTTGGCTACCAAGAGAAAATAAACTTTCCTTGAAACGCCCTCCGCACCCCCCCCCCCTCCCCGTTTTGGAACCCAATTGCCACCTCTGGTCTTAAACACACAATTGTGAGGTTCTTACTATACCCCTTAAAAAAAATGGTGTTGAGCCCCCCCCGAAAGAAATTCCTGGATACGTGCCTGTCGCGAGTCTGCCCAGGCCTTTTTCCTTGTGGATCCACAAGCCATTCTGCTACAGTGCATACCAGCTAACTGTAGACCAGGCGAACGAGAACAAGTCTCTGCGCAAGTAGTGACACGAGACGGCTCCACCAATGTGCAGTGAGAGAAACTGGATTGTGTAATCGGCAACGGGAATTTTCCCGATTTCCTCCAGCGTTGCAAACTTTTGAAAAGGATAATACCGAATGCACATGGCAAACGGACCGTATTTTTGTCTCCAGGTCCATCCGATTGGTTCAAGAATTTCTTATGGAAATATTAGGGATAAAACTGCACGAGCAAATTTTCACAAGCCCTGCATTTAGCGTACGGACTAAGGTCTGGACCGTACGTCCGTACATGTACGCTCAGGACCGTACGGTTGGCAACGCTGCGCTTTCACCACTCCATATTCCTCCTCTTCCTCTGCCAATATGCGCGGCCCTGCTCTACAGTTAGCTGGTATGGACTTTATGTGGATTGAAGGCTACTCCTACAGAGAGGGGGGGGGGGCAGGGGGCACCCGAATCGAGACAAACAGCGCCTGCGTGAGCGAATTTCATCTAAGTGCCGTGCTATTTCGCAGACTTGGTTACCCATAGAGTCAGGGTGCAAAATCACTGAAGACTGGTGGAGTAGAGGATAATCTAAATCTACATACACACACACATATGTATTATACATATATTATATATATATATAATTAGAAATTTATAATGTTATTAGCCGGTCCCTGTGGCGTCGCGCTACGACGCCAAGGGCCCTGGGTTCGAATATTGGCCTGGGCATGAATGTTTGAAAGTGTCCATTCATCAATTTCATCATATTATAGCTCATTCCCATTTTCGCAAATTAGCCAAAAGTGGCACAAAAAGCGATGTAAAATAAAGCAAATCAATCAAACAATCAATTATAATGTTATTAAATATAAAAGTCAATTACTAGATAGTTAAAATACATTATTAAATGCATATAAAGTACCTTTATATGCATTTGTTATTTATAAAGTAGCAAACTAATTCCTGTATTAACTAGTTAAAGATGTCAATATAAATTACGAAATGCTTTATTTTTAAGTTATTGTTTAGTTTTTGCTTTCTATTAATATAAATCAATTAGATTTCATAGTTATATTTCTCTTGCATTCTTATTTTACTTTCATTGTCCGTATGTACGTAGTTATTACTGTTAATAGTCCCTTGAAAGAGAGAGAGAGAGAGCATTCAACACTCACTACTTTCTGTGTGTTTTTGATATTGTCTTTAGCAAAGTATATTTGAAGTCAACACTAATTGATTATCTTTTATTGTTACAACAAAAACTCTCTCCTTGCAATTGGAGGGGGGGGGGATTTTTGAAGTGAAGATAGTTTGTTGGAGGGAAATCCCCCTCCCCGAGATTTCGCAACCTGCATACAGTTAGTTGTGTTTTGACAATGGTGGCCAAGACATTGAACAAATATTGTGATCCAGCCTAAAGTGTGGGACATTTGGGTCACGGTATATATATATATATATATATATATATATATATATATATATATATATATATATATATATATATATATATTGAAGTGTGACTCGGGTTATACCTCATCAATATATATATATATATATATTGTTGACTTTCTTGTTTTATAAAGGTGAAGTTTTGACCACCCCATAGCCCCATTGGACACTTCACGTCATTCACATCAATACAAGCCGGACCACGTGGCACCACATTGCGCTACGACGCCAGGGGTCGCGGGTTCGAATCCTGGCTTGGTCATGGATGTTTGTGAGTGTCCATTCATCAATTTCATCACATCATCACCAATCCCCATCTTCGCAAATTAGTGACACAAAAGGCGAAGCAAATAAATAAATCAAGCAATCAATCAAACATCAATACAATTACAAGGGTTGATTCTAGGTCTTATTTGTGGTCAGATGAACTAATCGGGACTGAACCTTCATCGTATAATCCGTCCTAGAATGTACCACCACCAGGAAACGAACCCAGAGCCCTTTGATTATAAGGGAATGACATTAGCAGATTTTCCGTCGTCGCTTTATAATCAAGGGATCCAGGGTTCGATACCTGCTGAAGGGACATAGTATTTCACATAAAACTGTAGGTCAAGTACCAATTAAGCTCTACGCATAAAAGTGGACTTAAAACTCAATCAATCAATTATTAGTAGAAGTGTGAAATGAAAGAAGTTCTATTGTATTTATATGAACAATGATTACAGAAAGAAATAGACTGATATTCTTTTAACTATGTGGGGAAATCGGCTCCATCATTCTTTGTTCATTTAATATGATGCTATCAATACTTTCCATAATACTTAACCATCCTTTTGGGAGGGGTCCTCCCGCTAAATTCGCCAATAGCGCTGTCTAGTTGGCTGCACTTTTTGACTCGATGTGACTCTCTCTGCACCGTAGCGTCTAGTTGCTTGCACGGTGTAACACCGTGTCGTTTAGTTCGTTGATTTCGAGTCAAGTAGTGTAATTGATGTTTGCACCGTCTGCACTACCTTCCGGACCAGTGCAAAGGTGGTGTATGGTCACCTGGTGCGTGCTAACTAATAAAATGACCGTTGAAAGCAGCAAATAGGCATTTGTTGAATATTCTGAACTCGAACACCGCTTTCCGTCTAGTTGGTTGAACGTCATTTCCTTGCACCACCCTTGACACTGGATACACCTGCACTGCACCGAGTGTTAAAAAGTGCAGCGAACTATACAGGGCTAATGTATAGGTGGGTTTCACGTGACGTCAGAATGCGCACTTCCGTCATGTTTATGGCAAATGTTATTTGTTGTTTGCAAAGAATCCACCATTTAACATTCGTTACATCTGCACCAACTGTATGTTTGTTTTAAATCACGAGTGATTGCATTCGTATCTTCGGCGAAGTTTTGCGTACCTGTTGTTTTTTGGCGGTTTTCTTCCGTTTGGTGTTGCAAGAGGACCTTGTCTCTCTTCAGTTGTGAGACTCTGGACAGGCCAAGGGGGAAACAAAGATGTCGGTGGAAAGAGCAGATAGTGGAGAGTGTTAGTAGAAGACAATATTAAAACACAGTGGAAAGAGAGGAGGGGTGGAAGAGCAAGAAAAAATGGAGATGCTTGACTTCTACGTCGACCCAGCCAGAGGCAAGAAACGGCGAAGGGTGATGATGAATACCACCCCTTGCCATTTTACTGTTGTAGAATAATTATAATAATAAATTCCTTCAAGAACTACCCAAAATGGGAAAGCGCGCACACAAATAATAAAGCACTTGACCCCGTCGGAAGCCTGTTCACGAACTTTTGCTTGGACATTCCCCCACCCTTCCCTCTTCCCAACACGTGTTTGCTGCAAGTGGCAACCGTCTGACGGCTGTTATTTTTAGCTCCCTAAATCGCGGTAAACACAAGAAAGGAAAACGTCTCTTTTTCGATGCTCCGAATTGCAAAATAATGTGTAGATTATCAAAACTTTACATTTCCTTAGGTTTTTGTATATTTATTATTTTCTCTTCGAATGTAACGACTTTTCTTTATGACAGAAATACTCTAGTTTCGGGGTAAAAGTAAAAGCCCATAACAGTCCATCAACCTGCCCTAACTGACATTCGCCAGAATCCACAGTATGTTGGTGTTTTAAGTCCACTTTATGCACAGTAAGGTTAGTCGGGACTGGACCTACGGTTTAAAGTGGGATCCGAACCACTGTACCTCCAAAGGGTATCGAACTCGGGACCCCTTGATTACAAGGCGACGACGCTACCACTGCGCCATCGGGGAGGCCCTGAGAATCCACAGTCAAACTGCTAAACAATAGGAGGGAGCAGGGCGAGGGGAGAAAGATGTTATCGGTTTCATGAGCGGTGGTTCCATGGATCATTACTTAATCGCCCATCTACTAGCTCACTGCATGTTGTGACAAAGAATACAGACGTCCCATAATACAAGGATGGTCAAATCCAATCAATGGTGCCCATACACCCCCCCCCCTCCCAAAGCCCTGGACACATCCCCCAAAGTCGTTCATGAAAATTCCCCCCTAACAGAATTAATCATCATAACCTCACTTTCATGTTTGCTAACATAAAACGTACAAAACTGCACAGATCGTACTACTATTGTTAGTGTACTGAACCTTTTTCTTAACAGTTTGTCTGTATTAATGCGAAAATCACGTGTACACCCACCCAAGTCTTCCGAACCGATTCTACACATATAAGAGGTGGTGTTTCATTTCTACCCTATCGCCGCAATCACCCACACGTAGGTAGCAAAAATGTACATAATAACCATAACCCCCCATTTTTGTGTGAAGATATATGGTAGAACTACAACATTTTGTCCCCTAAAAGTTCCCATGACGCAGGCGCATCATGAATCCCCCCTGTGGGCACCGCTTGTCAAATCATCTTGTCTTTGGCATTGAATTTATTTGTTTTTATTTGATTTATTTTATTTTACTTCGCGTTTTGTGCCCCTTGGCTAATTTGCGAAGATGGGGATGAATGACGAAATTGATTAATAGACATTCACAAACAACAATGCCCGAGCGGGATTCGAACCCAGGACACTTGGCGTCGTAGCGCGAATTGATAAGTCACACAGCCACAGGTTCCGGCACCTCTTTGGCATTGAACTCGCTTCAGAAGTTATGCATAACATTTAACCTGATAATTGAAGAACAAACGTAATTAAGTAACAGGAGACTGTATATACATAGATACCAAGTTGAAGAAGTGAGGATAGAAGCTGAGATATTTTAAAGTGACTAGATCCTTGTCAGTGAAGTAATCCAGAAGAACCAATTATTTCCTTATCTATGCAGATAACGGCCGTGTCGAGATTCATTTTTTTAAAAAATAGTTTTATGTCTCGTTTCTATCGCTAGACTGATCACAAAGATAACAATGAGTAGAATGGTTGATGATATCAAATAAATAGAGACGAGCACAAATATATAAATGAATGTCACCATTAGAGAGAGTACTTTATGTTGGTTACCGAAGATACGGAAAATGTCGGTTATCAGGATATCGATAATTGGAGGTTACTGTGTATTCGAGTGCAGATAACGGGTCTCGTATATCGATAGTTTCAGTCTCCGTGGCGGAGTGGTTAGCACAGAGGCCAGGGGTTCCGAGTTCGAATCCTGGCCAGGGCATGGGTGTTTCTGAGAGTCTCTTAATCAATTTCATTGTTATCATCACTCATCCTCATCTTCGCAATTAGCCATAGGTGGCAGAAAAGCGAAGTAAAAAAAACAAATCAATCACTAAAATACTCCGATTATGTAACAATTTCAGGACTTTTATTTTTTTTATTTTGCCTGCTTTGCGGTGCATTATTTACACCAGCAAGTTAACCACAAGGAAAAGAAGGAAATAGCTCACGAGGCGAATTACATGAAAAATAAAACCATCGTAGATTCTAGCCGAGGCCACTCCCTTAATATCAGCCATGGTATCACTTAATGGCAATGAACAAGGGCAATTACATAAACATATTATTAACTAAATATTAAATAGAATAGGATTATACAAAGTGGCGGCGACTGGCGGATGTGGGGACAGTTGCCTTCCCCCAAACTTTGACACTTTCTGCCCCCGCGGTATGGTCTGTTAATGTAAGCCTTGTGTACAAGAGAAAATAAACTGTCCTTGACCCCCTAGTTTTGGCACCCTATCGCCGCTACTGGTTATACAAATTGCAACGTTAAAATGTAGAACAGAATGCGGCATGCGACATGTTTATGGACAGCCACGTAACAGATTCACTATAATATGAAAAGACACTACCGTCTCCTGCACGTTGCACCGTTCCGGGGAGGCACATGATTGATTGATATATTTGGTTTATTATACTTCGCTTTTCTTCCTCATTTGGCTAATCACGAAGATGTGAATGAGTGATTATGTGATGAAATTGATGCAGGGACAATCGCATATTGGACTGTTTGCTACATCCTAAGTCGCCTTTTTAGCTAGTGTTGACGAATATCAACGATGAGGTAGAATGGAAATTAGGTAAAAGTGATGAAGGGACGAACACAAACACATGGACACATAAAACAAGCCCACACGATGGTTTGAGGCGCCAGAGATTCGTTGGCCTGCAAGACACAGTTTCCAGGGTTTAATCCGCAGGAGAGAGGTTGTTGACATTTGAGTCTGTTCGAAGAAGTCAATTTTACAGCCCAAGCAAGATGTGAAAAATAAATTAATTATTACGATTACCTACTTGATAGATTCCTTGTGTTCAAATCGCTTTCTTCAAAAGGTAAGAAGAAAATCTGGAATGGAACATGGGGTGGGGGAGGGGTGCATATTAAAACTCTATCGATGTCTTGTATTTATACTGCCCTCTTAATTTATCATACAGTTTCTGCCTTTCCCGTCGAATATTTCTGGCGTCCCCTCTGTCTCATGAACCCTGCACTTGCTAAAAGTAAGTTCCAAACGACCGAGTTGCCCGTTGGCGCCAAAATGTCTGGAATCGTTTGAAGCAAACCTTCAGTGAGCACACAAGCCACAACTTCCCTTCCTTGCGAACTGCCACAATCTAATATACAAGACCAGTGGCGTGACGAACCCGGAACCGCTTACACCAAAGGCTACGCGGGAATCTCTTCATAATAATCAGTATAATAATGATAAAATAAATTAATGTGTAACTTGGGAGCAGTCACTTCAGTACAGAAACCGGGTCAAGTTTAAGGCTACCAGACGTCCCAATTTTTTCGGGACAGTCCCTTTTTTTCAGTCCGTGTCCCGACTTTTTTCTGACCTCATTCGGGACGTCGAAATGTCCCGATTTCTTGTCATACCATTTTTTCTTCAATTTTCTAGTGTTTACTCAGTCACAATAAACATACGAACGCACATTTTCCACAAAACATTGTTGATTGCGAAAAATAAAGGAAAAGATACCATGCAAGAAACTGTTTCTTGCATGTTAGTCAGGCGGAGGGGTAGAGAGAGGTTGAGCGTATGCAGTTATGTTTGTTAATAGCGGTGCACGACTGTGTGGGTAATTGTTGTCGGATGGAAAACAACGGCGCAAGTTGAACACAACTGTGTGCTGTGTTAAAAAAAATATCTAATAAAATTTGGAATTAAACTACACGAACAATTTGTAAGAAATATTGCTCTCTAAATTTTTAATTTACATTTCCATATTAATATCTTTATACTACTGTAATCTGTTTTCTTCATTTCCAATAATGTGCTTTTGTTCTTGTTCCATTACATATTGTGCGTAATAACATTTGTTTATTTTGAGTAATTAATAACATATGTATCATTTATGATTTATGTGTACGTGCACGCGCATTAGGTCATGCATTGTGACATAGGAATAGAGTAAAGTAAAAACGTCCCGATTTCAAGTTCTGAAAATATGGTAGCTTTAGTCAAGTTCCTCTGTTGCCCATCATAAAAACCGGGATTCTTAGGAAACATCAAGGACTATTCGGTCCAACTGTTACTTCTCCCTATTTTTTTATTTTTAGTGGATGGGCCACGTTAGTGTAGAACGTGATAATTTCTATAACTGTTTCAGAATGTACCTTCTGTTCAAAATTAGTCCCAAATTATTTTTAGAATGAATTCATACATACGTTCATTAAAGTGCTCAAACCTATAAAGCAGTCTTTATTTGTTAAAATCATTAACTTTAGTTGCACATCCAGGATGATGCTCTCTAATGCTAATATCCCCTTCTCCAAGAGATACCCTATAACACTCTCGCACTTTCACCACAGACAATTTATCTAGCTTATCTGCACTTTTACACTTTTGTTCCGTCTTCCGTCTAAAAAAGGTCGGATTAGATATTAGATGGTCACCCTGGGTTGGCTTAATGTTTATTGCACGCTTTCTTAAATTACGTTTTATAGGTTCGCACTGTAGTATGATTTTTTTTTCGTTCATTTAATGCATCGTTCATCATCCGTGTTTATAGATACGATTAACCTACAAAGATGAAAGTTACCCTTTGGGCATTGAACGGTGGCTGGAGACACAAGGTGATTTTGGAGGCTTGGCCTCCACGCATTTTAAGTCTCAGCCATAGTTGTGATCAACACCACGCTCCGTTCCCTTTTATTCCTCAGGTTCAACCTCGGACATCTATTAAGACATCTTAAGCAGGGAATCAAATCCGTCTCCCGCATGTCGGTCAGAAACAGGCGGCCACGGGGTGGGACAACTGGGGCAGCTGCTCGAGGACCAGCGCTCAGGAGCTCCGCGCCAGATAAAAATATTTCATTGTGTACGGTTTATTACGAGTTAAGGACGCTGGTGCTTGCAACAAAGCAACTAATCTGATTTTTCCTCTCTTCACGGATGGTTTTGCCAAACTTAAAAATATCCAAAGTTACTGAAATTATGTTGCAAACAGGTTACTAGATTTTTTTAAAAAAAAGTTAATATGAACTATTCGTTTAATTAATAAATTATATTCTGATGTGAAAACATTAATGTTTGTTTTAAACAATGTAAAATCACGACAGCACCGAAATTCATCGAAAAATGAAGGAAAGAACTCTGATAGAGAATGTTATTTGATATGATTAAAAATTGCAAGTTTGCATGGTAAAATAATAGTTTGATTCCGAACCAGTTTTGAAAATTATACAATGAACGTCGCAGGAGACAACGGTGCATCGGAAATGAAAATAAATACTAGTTTAGAAAGTTTTATCAGTCTCCCATTTTATTTTTTATGCTTCAACCTGTTTATTTCTGTTGGGTAAAAATACGAATAAATTAATCGTTTTTTAATTGATTACACTTCAGACTAACAAACAAAATGTTTTTTTTTTTTTAACCTAAGAAAATATTTGGTTATAGACACCGCGTATATTGTATACTCCAGGTACCTAGGTACACCCACCTAGGGCCGGGCCTGTTCAGAAGCGCAGCCGAGGGGAGCACTGATGCTCTTGAATGATATATAAAAGTGCTTATTTCAGAATAAAGAACTTTCCTCATAAACAAGAACGTCAAATACAGGGAGAGATCGCAAACGAACGGAATCAATGCTAAATAATAGCAATCGTTGCCCCCTTTTGAAATAACGCATCCTCTAACATAATTTCTGGACGCTCTCCAATTCAGAAGCATTGCAATTAAGAAAAAAAGTAAATTAAAAATTGATCACCATAATTAGAGGCAAAGCAGAAGAGTGATCATCCTTGAAATATTTTGATTTCGATCAGTCAAGTGTGTGGTTTATAAACATGCCTCTACTTATCAACGTTTAAAATAAAAATCCTCTTATTACATGAATGTGTGAGTTTCCTTGGTTCTCTCCTACCGCGCATTTCTGTCATTCGTTTCTTTGCAACGGAAAGGGAGGAGGGGGAAGGCGACGTTCGGGATCGAGATTAGAACCCGAGATCACGTGATAAACAGCCTGACATGCTTTATCAAGACGTCGGCTCGTTTCGCCCGGACACACGGTGAAACCACAGACAAACGTGAGGTGCTGCTCATTACTCGGGCGAAAAGGGGATCAACCTAGTTGTTGCAATCAATGGAAGTATTATGATGACTTCATCTTTGCATATGGGCGGGAGAAATCCCTCCCCCTCCTTCCCGAACCAGCCTAAGAATTCTCACTTCAAGCGCTGGAGAGTAACCTTATACCTTGCAGGTGTTCGTCCCAGAATATAATACGTAGGGTTGCCTGGTAATGAGGTTTAGATACCGGGCTTCAGTATATTGAAATACCGGTTACATCGAAGATACCGAAGATGCAGAAAATACCGGAAAATTACGAAGGTACCGTTACGATATATCGATATTTCGGTGTTGGCAATACCTGAGATTTTCAAGTAATCAATATCTCCACCATCTTTAAAAAGTATCACGTTTCTTATCATTCATATTTATTTTCAAATCACTTATACTGTATATATGTACACATGTGTAGGGCTTGTGTCTGTGCGGTGCTTCTTTCCGAAGAAATTATTCAAGTAATCTTTCTGAATTAGTAAGCAACGCAAAAGGAAAATCCAAAGAAAGTTAGGCAAATGCGAAAGGGAAATTACATACTTACTCTCATGATGCTTTTTCGGTGGCTTGAATTTTAAATTGAACGCACTGTGTATTATTGTACGTGGCTTTTATTCCTGTTTTGTTAATTCCGACGATTTTACATTTAGGTACTCCTAAGCAATACTGTTGTGTATTCACACGTGAAACTGCTATCATCCTTCCTATTTATATGTTTTTACTTTATCAGTGACTCACTGGCAATCGCCAGAATGCACAGTCGGAGAGCTAGGCAAAATAAGGGCGAAAGAAAATGTTATCCAACTGCGTCTCGGTTTAGTAAGTGGGTGGATCGGTTCCGAAAGACTCAATCGCCCTTCTGAGTCTCCTACCTGCCCCAAGGGAACGAGTAGTGGTTAGTTATTTAAATGGCTTGCATTGGTTTATTGAACGAATAAATTGGTCGCTGCATAAAACGGACATTGCTTTACGTTGATTAGAATAAAAAAGTTTCAAAGTATTTTATCATGTATACTTGCTTGAAATTAGCAATACTTTTGTACAAACGACATGCTTTTTGCGTCTTTTATTATGTTGGCTAAAGAAGAGAAGCCGACAGTAGTTCCACAGACAAGGGTTGTGATAGTTCGATAGCCTTGGCTGAAAGAGAATTTTAAAACACAAATTGTTCTAGTATGAAAGTGTTTTGTGATCATTTTATAAATGTTACAGTTCTGCTGTATAAAGTAAAAAAGAAAATAATAATAATAACACCCTTTGTTGGCTTCTTTCATTTTCCACAGTGGTATTTCAGAACGCCACAAGCTATAGCGAATCCCGTGCAACTCGCTACGTGGCTTCCCTTGCTGGTTTTATAGTTTCAGCAGCGGAGTAAATCGTGGCGCCAGGAAGTCTCATCCCGCAGTCGGAAAAGCTAGAGATGTAAAATTGCGTTTGCATTAGCTGCGAGTCACTACGTACTTCGTTCATTTGTCATCGTTGCTAGAATCTGTCCATCAAACATGGTCCACCACCCGCATAAATTGGATATAATTGAAATCAATATATGCAAATTACAAAAGAAAAAAATCAATGAGTGGAAAGGGGGGCAATTTGATTTGATCGTTGATGTTATCAAGGAAGCTATAAAAAGGTGGTCAAACCACTTTTGTCTGTGGTTTAACTTTATTTCGAGTTCACTTTTGCTACATAGGCTAATCGGGAAGAACCTACAGTTTAAAGTGAGATTCGAGCCACTGAGCAATGTGCACCCAGAAGAGATGGAAGTTCGATCTCGGAACCCCTTGATTACAAAGTGACAGAGTTGCATTCAATTACCTTTGAAACGAAACGCAGAATGTGGTTGTTACATGATCATACTGATTCTCCTTCTTTTTGCTTGGCGTACATAGTGTGAAATCACTGAAGATTGGCTGAGGGAAAAAATATCTTAATCTACACACAAGTGCGCGCGAATATGTGTGTGTATATAATATATATAATATAAAATTAAATATGGAGTTACTAATTATTAAATTAAAAATGCATTATTAAATATTTGACTTATTTTTATAAATATCAGATCTGTACAAAGTAGCGAACTGATTACTTTACTAACTGTTTAAAGAGTCAATAAATTTAAAAATTGTTGAAATTGTTTTATTATTTAACAATTATATAACTGTTGAAGGATTTATTTATTGATTGAATTGGTTTAGTTTACTTACCTTTTGTGCCACTTTTGGCTAATCGCAAAAATGGGGATGAGTTATGATTAGACGGATTTTTAGGTTCTAAAAAGTGTGCTTTTAGATTCCTAAAATAGGCTCTAAAATCCTAAAATATGTTCGAAAAACCTTAAAATAGGTTCTAAAAATCCTAAAAATATTAAGTTACTCACGAAAAATCCTGAAATAGGTTCAAAAAAAATTTAATTTGTTCAAAATTCTTGAAAATGCTGATTAGGTATAGTCATCTATATCCTGAAATACGCACTATCTTGCATAACATTATGTGTGTTGCCTAACCCTACGGCAATGGCAGAACTTACCATTGGAAATTGGCTATTAAAAACCACTCTTTACCGTATAGTTAGGCAACAGCCCTTTTACATGTTATTCACAGTCAAACTCCGCAATTTTGTTTGTGAGGATCATCTTATATGCTGAAAATAATCTTTCAACAAAAACAACTTCAATGCTGAAATGTTGGTGAATGCCACAAAGCACCGAAGTGACTCGAAAGTGAGCAAGGCGACACAGATCAGACCACTTTGGATTGTACAGGTAACAATGGAACCAGACATTTTGCTTTGTTAAGAGCTTTGAAAAATCACCATGGACTTGGAGGAAGGGAAATCGACAGAGAGTACATTTCAAACACGTTCGTCATTGAATTTTTTCGTGACGAAACAAAGCAAATGGTTCTGTGTGACATAAACATTCTGTAAAATCCTTCAAAATATATAAAAACCTAAAAAAAGGCTTGATTTAGGCACAAAAACTTAAAATAGGTTCTAACAAGCGAAATATTTTTTTCGTAACTATAAAACTTCATCAGTTGTTGCGCTTTTTAATCAAACGTTGACATAACTTATTATTTCTTACATACCTGTAAAGAAAAAATAGGTTAAACACCTGAAATCCGAGATCTAATTATAACTTAAAAATTGCATTCATTTGATTTAGAGTACGAGGTCATTCTATTACGAAATTTATCTAATTTTGTCTGGTGTCGCCCGTGTCACATATTGGTGATAAATGCTGAGGATTTCTGTTTTTTCCTTAGTTGACTTCTATTCAATGACAGCTTAAAGAAAGCTAAGCATTTGTTTATCGCAGACGAAAATTGTCCATATAACAATGCAGAATGTGAAAAATTCACAACAAAATTATATGCGAGGTAATTTCGTACTTAGTAAGTCACTCGTACATACGTATTTGATTTTTGCCACAGATTTGGGGGGTCTACAGACCAGCACCCCGGTACGATCTCGGCCCCAAAGAAAGAAGGGAATCAGACAAAAAAACAACAAAAAAACAAAAAAAAAACTAGAGAGTAAAAAGTAAATTTATCGCGTGAAAATATGACCATTCTATTCAATTACTATTGTCTTTAGTTCGTAGACAGAATAATCTTTAAAGAAACCAACTTCTTTTAAACTTTTTTTTCGATGACTTCACAAACGAGGAGACAGGATAGGGTAGTTGTTGAACAGTCGATCTTGTTTCTCTGCTATCGGTATCTAAGGTTGCCAGACACTCATCTTTTATGCTTAACTTCGCTGCTTTTAAATAACGTAATTTTTTCAACATTAAAACATAAAGTTGGTTTACACAGTTTAAATTGAAAATAAACAAAATTGCTGTACGTGTCGTGAAGTAGTGCTGAGAGAACACGGAAGTGAGCTTTCTTGCTTCTCTCTCTTCCCACACGACCTACATGTGTTTCTGAAGTAGTGGCAACGATGCCCACTAATCCCCTCCCAGACAAGCGAAGGGAGAAAACCAGTACGTGTTGTTATTAGATGTTATCTGTAGAAGCACTTTTATCGCTCTTCTTGTGTAACTTAGGTTAAATACAGAAATCCTGTGTTGTGCGTGCAATCGAAGGCATATGTAATAATAGACAAATTGCTTATCATTATCATTGGCGTAGCATGGGCATTTCGGGTTGGAAAGCCAAGTCCAAAGGAAGGGTCGGCCCTTAATAATTTACTTATGGAATTAGTAGCTACAGGTATTTTATTTGCATGAAGTCATCTGGGTTTTCAATAAAACATCATCCATGCATGTTTTAGATAGAAAATTAGATGCTTCACTACGCCAAAAATGTTTTGAACTCTGGTGTTTTACACCTTTCTTATACCTTTCGGCATGACGCAAGTCATAAGAAACCTACCTGAATCACAAGCGCCTCTGAACAACAGTAGATGTTATTGTTGTGGGTGATCCAACTACTGATTGATTTGGTTTATTTTACTTCGCTTTTCTACCACTTTTAGTTAATCGCGAATATGAATATGAGTGATGATATTGATGAAGTGACACTCACAAAGAACACCCGTGCTCACGCCGGGATTTGAACCAGGGTCCTCTGTCGTCTTGGCGCGCTATGCAAAACACACTGACACGGAGGTGTGGCGGATGATCAAACTATCGTACACTCTACTAACGTAACAGTGCCGATTAGTAATTCAGACTACTGTTTATTGCATTTTGAGAATGCTGATAAACATTTTAAAATAATTTTGTCCAGAGACCATTCGATGTTAAGAGTTTTCAAATGAATACTAAACATTCCCACTGACACAATATTAAGCGGTTAGATACTAACGAAATAATAATAATAAAAAAGAATAGTTTTTGCGGGTTAAGTGGTAGAGCAGTCACATGCTGAACTTATATCACGAGAGCTTCACCAACTTATTTGACAAAAACTGTTGATCTATTAGTTTTTAATGCACATCTCTGTTCATGCGGGTAAAGTTGCGTCAGTCAATATTGCGTATTGTTGCATCAAACAGCACGAGCCCGATTAAACGAGTAGGAATTCTGCTTCTGTCTTCTGCGACAGAAGAAAGGAAAGGTCACATGAGCCCTAGAACCAATCTCTGCTCCGTAAGCTAGCGTCCAAGAGAGCATTGCAAGCATGCTGTAGAGATTCAACCTCCAGATAGGCAGCTGGGAATATAGTCATTTACGCCAAACCTGACAGGCGTCCGGCCAGGAAAGGCATTGAAAAAATGCTAGAACGACTGTTGTTAGTCGAGCGCTGCAAGCGGTAAAGGTAAAAAAAGGTAAAGTGTTCCCCTGTGCATAGCACCACGCCATGAAGGCGTATAGGGGATGTGGGGGTAACGCCCCACACTTTCTTGATCCGGTCGTGAGTGCAAGCGAAAAAATAGTTATGGCTATTTTGGCTATTTTACACCGATTTTCTACCTATCGGGTTAATCGCGACGATGAGGATAAATGATGAACCGATGATATTGTGATGGGACACACAAAATGATACATCCATGACTGACCACGTACGAACCTGGACCTTCGTAGCGTGTTACGCCGTTTACTCCGCAACGGAAGCCGACCAAAGGTTTCAGATGACAAATGACAGAATGTAGACGCTCACTCACGATATCGCCAGCAACGGTTCAAAGTTGAGTCCTTTGAGTTTATTTCTTTTTATATTTTTTATAAGTCCATATTATTCACATAAAGCCTAAACCCCTTGTTTCGGAATGAGTGTTTTATTTTTGTGTAGTGTATCGTGCAGTGCGTAACACTGTTGGCTTGTAATCAAGGGTTTCCAGATTCTGTCCCCTGTGGAAGCACATTGTGCATTGGTTCGGATTCCAATTTAAACTGTAGGTACAGTCTCGGTTAACCTATCTTTGCAAGGAGTAGACTTAAAGCAAAGTTTTAAATATTTTTTGCGATTTCGTGTCTTCATCATTTGTTCTCATCTTCGCAATCAATCAAAAGTATCAGAAAGGAGACGTAAAATTAGAAACGTACGAATAAAACAAAAACACTTTCAGCTACTTAAGTTGACCTGATTAGGTTTTCAGTCAACTCTGTCGTTAAACAAACTGGAGCCAGGGGTGTTCAGAGGAAGCGGAGACGGTTGGGACACGATGCTTAATGGGAATTTTTGGAGAGGACAACAGTAATTGAATTTTCATAATATAATAAATAACAAAACATTAAAAAATATTTTTATACTTTTTCTATCACTTCTATCTAACTTCACACAAAAATGTGTATGTGTGGTTGTTTTAAATGCACTTTATGCACAGATAGGATAATCGGAACTGGGCCTACAGTTTAAAGTGGGATCCGAACCACTGTACTATGTGCCAACGACACTATGTATAAAGCGACGACGTTGCCACTACGCCATCGGATAGGCCCCAGGTACGTGTGTGGTATGTTGGAGCAGAGAATTAGTTGGAAAAGTCAAACAAACAAATAACCAAGAGCACGGTTCAGTACGCTAAAAAAAGTGCAAAATATGCATTGTTTATTTTTATGTTTCAAAACATGAAAGTGTCAGTACTTTCCTTTCGATAATATTTTAGTTTCAACTTCGGCAATGAAGATTTCAAACAAGGGCGGAACCAGAAACTGCATGTTTTCTTTCTTCAGCGTTGGTTCTTTCACACCTGCAACCAGGCAAAGGGACAGCCTGTTTCCTCCGGCCTATTTCTTTCAAGAACTTTTAAGAAATAGTCGGGCTGTTAGCATTTTATCCAGTGCCCACCATCCTATATTGGCTTACATTCGAACCACAGAATCCCTTATGAAATCTGTTTGTAATTTTTAATTTCCTCTTCTTGCCTTCTTTCGATTATTTTCGAATTAAACTTCCAATTTTACTTGGTTATTAGCTCTTACTAGTGTTGGGCGATATACCGTCTGGACGTTATATCGCGATATTGAAACTATATCGTCCAGGCAATATCAAGTACACGATATATCGTCACGAAATTTGGCGATATATATCGCCGATATCACGATAGGGAGAAAATATCGTATTGTGTCGTCTGTGACGAAATTTTCTTGACGATATATCGCAATATCAAATTTCGGATATCATCCAACCCTAGCTCTTGCTCTGAAGTGGATTTCATTAAGTATATATATTTTTTCGAGGTCACTGCTTCTGCATTCGTGCTTGTTTTCACTTTCAAATATCATTCCCTCTTCGGTTGTTGCCACCTCGTCTTTCCTTCTTGTTGGCTACAAGTGCTCAATGCAGAGGTTGGAAGATTGCCTGCGCCGTTAGCTGCGGGGGAGGGGAGAGTAGATGCATCACCCCCCACAAGGTACGGAAAACGCAGAAAGTAGATGTATTTTATTGGGTTTCCTTGTATTATACCACGCCAGAAACAAAGTTAAAGCACATGCACGTGTGACTGGAAGTACGTTTAGTTCCACGCCTACGCGCATTTGCGTTTTATTAATGTAAGAAATGGTCGAACAATTTTGAATGTTCCCAGTTTTCGTTGTTCAACAGATGCCAAAGAATAATCATGCTAAACCGATTTTGCGAGTCAGTTTAAATACAGATATCTGAAAGATATGTGTAATCATCCTAATCAAATCATAGCCAGTATTAACTTAACGACTATTATTAATTATGCCTACTCATTTTATATAGGAGTGGCTGCGGTAGCTCAGTCGGTAACGCGTCTGATTACCATGCTAAAGGTCCCGGGTTCCATCCCCGGCCGGTTCAAATACGGGTACTTTTCTAACGTTGGAAGCGGCCCCGGCGCCCACCCAGCGTCCAATAACATGGGTACCTGGGGGAAACCCTGGGGGGGGGTAAATGCGGTCAGGGGCGTGATGCTGATCACACCCCCACTCACGAGACCGGATCAAGAAAGTGTGGGGCATTACCCCCGGCATGGTGCTAAGCACAGGGGAACACTTTACCTTTTTACATTTTATATAGGAACCCTTTGTGCTTGGGGAAGGGAGTGGTCAGACGAGTCATTTTCTACCTCCCCTAGATAACTGAAGATTACCTCCCCTGCAGCCGCTTAAGGCCGGTCCACACCCTACGTCTTATAGTACGTCTTGCTTGCGCAGTTCAAAACTGTACCTTTAAAGATGTTGCAGTTCACACGCTACGTCTTTTACCTACTCAGTTCCGTGCAGTCCATCATGTAGGAAGTGCTACTGTGGTCCATTTTCGCAATTTGCATTTTTTTCTCACGTGGTGAGCCTGATGACTGGCGAAATTACTTACGAATGGATATTGAAACATACAATCATTTACTGGAATTAGTAACCCCACATATCACGAAACAAAGCACTTGTATGAGAAAAACAATTTCACCATTGCGGCACGGGGGAGGCCCCTCTTAGTTGGAATACTTTCCAATGTTCAAAAATCAAAAGTTAACATAATAGCCTTTTTTGACGGTTCTCTAATGAGAAAGTTATTTATAATTCAGTTTGCTTAAAAATGCTTCTATTATAAGTAAGAAATCAACAACAATGTACACGATACTTATATTTTCATTATTTTATGCCGCTCTTTTACCTCTTGGATTAATTGCGATGATGAGAATGGATGATGAAAGATTTAATGATGATTGGACGAACAAAGTGATACATACGCACATGACCATGGTTCGAACCTGAGACTTCTGTCTTTCTGGTATATTTTGCTGAGAGTATTGCCATAGAGATAGGGTAAGGTAATATTAAAGTACACTTCCTGTGAGATTGAAAAAGTACCATCATGTTATCATTTGTGGTTTGGTTTATTTTACTACCCTTTTACGCTACTTTTGGCTAACTGCGAAGATGGGGATGAGAGATGACATGATGAAATTGATGAATGGACACTCACAAACACATATGATCAGTTCGGGACTCGAACCCGGGACCTTTGGCGTCGAAGTACAGTGTGATACCCACTCCGCCTCGGACACGAAGATAGGCTAATCCACTCTGGACCTATAATTGGAATTCCAACCACAGTTTAATGTACTCCTACGGAGACTGAACTCAAGTCCCCTGGATTATATGGCGACAGATTTACCACTACGAAATGAAAGACTTGAGTGTACCTCATCGCTTGAATCAATTCAAGGCCTCCCCGATGGCGCAGTGGTAGCGTCCTTGTCTTGTAATCAAGGGGTCCCGGGTTCGATACCCGGTGGAGGCACATAGTGTTTCTGATCCCACTTTAAACTGTATGTCCAATCCCGATTAGCCTTACTGTGCACAACGTGGACTTAAAACACCTAATCAATACAGCAGACTCGTCATCCATGGAATTCGTAGACTCCCTCGAAGTTTCCTGATTGGTCAAAAATCCAAATAAATGAAAATACCATAACATTGGCTTATAAACAACGTTGTTCACCTTGACCAATTCTTTACGATAAACTCTCCTCATAGAATTGAGTTTTCTTACTTCTGTGTCTCTGTTTGTTGCAGCGTCAATCTACTTGTATTCTTGTAATAAGCCGTCATAAGCCTGATTCTTGTCACGGTCACTGTAGTCCTTTGATTTTACCTGCCACAAACACGGAAAGCTCTTGTAGAGTTCAATGAACTCAGCTAAATACTCGCGTGAACACTGACGAAGATTGGTCTTCGTCGTAAAGGTCTAATTTATCAGGAGGAAAAAAAAGCAAATTCTCGACCTCCGCTAATAGTGTTTCGACACTAGGGTAGAATGAGAACTGAGCGACAGGTGCACAAAAGACTGAGGGGAGCGTCCACACGCACAAATTGTTTACACAGATGTCTGAAATTTGCGCAGACATCTATGCTCTTGGGCTCAGTCTTTGGTTGACAATTTGGTTCACGACCTATTTAATTAAAATGTTTCATACATAAATATTTATATTTTGGTTATTTTATGTCGCTGGTGTATTTCGCGGGTTAATCGAAACAATGAGGTGGAATGATGGAGTGATAGAATGATGAAGGAACAAACACGATGTCCATGATTCCATGTTATCGCGTTTATTCTTTACATTTAGCTATACTTTACGGAAAACTGTGAAAAAGTAGTTAACAAGACTTTAAAACCAGAATTTTAGTAATTGTTTCATAACCTCAAGATTAGCCCATGTACAGAATTGGATTTCTCCTATTTTACTACGATGCTGTGCTTCTTGCTTGTGGGCGAGGGGAGCTCAAGGGAGGGGAGGGGGTAGACGACGTTCATGGCTGCAGCGTTGCCGCTTCAAAGTACGGAAAGGAGGGAAATTATGCCATTGCTGTTTTCTCTGTGTTGGTAATATTTCTGGGCATGTGGCCTGAAAGCAAATGATTGTCTCAAGTCGGATTAAACTTTATGGATAATAATGTTTGGATTCCCATTAAAAATTAACCAGTAGACCTACATAGTCCTGCACCGTCGCAGTGCGGTCTAAGGTGTGATTGATGCTTTGGGGTCCGGCTACGGGATGCACTAAGGTTCGAGTCTCCTGGGGAAGCGTGGCAACTTTCCTCTGAGATTTCGGCCAGTGTATGGGACCGGTGGCCACTCAACATCGTGAGGAAATTGGTTGAATGAACTCCCTCCTTGGCAGGTGGGAGTGAGGACGGTAGTCGGTAGGAAGGCCCGGTATCTCAATGGGCTGTTGTAGTGTACCTACATAAAAACGATTTACACCAAAATTTAGCTTATTCGAGCGTTAATGTGGACCATCACAATTCGACCATAAGTTTTTATTTAGTTAATCTCAAAGAGAGCGGTTGTTTTGAAAACACAAAAAGCTGCACTTTTCTTTTGTTCTCACGACGATAAGAAATCTAATACATACTCGAAAAAAAAACCCGTTAGTTACTGTAGCTTACCCCAGAATTCATTAAGTTAAATTTGATGTAACTCGTATTTCTGTAGGTCTAATAGTAAATTTCTAATTGTAGTGAAAACTCGAGTAGTCATAATTTTTAATCGGACAGTAGTGCGCCGGATTCTTTCTTTATTGTTTCCTTTATGACGCAGCGTTTGTGCGAGAGATCGTGATGATTAGATATGAAGACATATCGCTGTTCAGGAACAGCACATGTTAACACCTTGTATTGATTGCTTCAATCAAAATTTTTGGGTGCGTCGGCACATCAGGCCATTTTGCACCCTTCAATGAATGCGGGGAAGATTCCCTTATCTAAAACCCTTACTTCAATTTAAAAAAAAAAGATAAAAAAAAGGAGTGTAAAAAGCCCCTCAAGAAAGGTTAAAAATACAGGTTGTAAATGAACCTGCATTAAACAAACACAACACATGAGAAAGGTAAGGATATTTAAAAACTACCACAGAAGCAGTGGAACAGACCTGCTCTTCTCACTTTTTTTTTTAAAAAAAATTGTCTAAAACATTGACATTGTCACCCAAAGAGGATGACAAATCCTTAGGGAGGTTAAATCTCTGTCTGATGTGACTAAAATCGGCACATTCGAGAAGAATGTGTCGAACGCTTAAAACAACGTTGCAAGTACGGCACAAAAGAGAGCCCAGTTCTTGCAGCAAACGTCGATGAGTTAGACGACTGTGTCCGATTCGGAGCCACTTTAATATTACTTCTTCTCGCCGCTAGGGACGAAACGAGGAAGCAGCGATGGGCTTGATAGCTCGCAGCTTGTTTCCCCTTATCTCATCCCACTCGGCCTGCCACGTGTGAAGAACCGAACAACTAAAACATTCTGCAGGTCCCTAAATGGCCTTGTAAATGAATCGCCTGTTCTTTGTCTCCTTATCACATTTTAAGTACAAGCACCTTTTAACTCTTTCAGCAAAGTGCTAACTTGATATATAAATAGCAGGTGTAAATATACTAATTAGTTTCATAATTTAAATTAATACTATAAATATGGACGCTTATAACACGTACGCAAAGTTCAGAACTATTCAATAAAATAGGTTGGATCTTGGAGAAACGGGAAGAATTCAATTTATCGTTATTATTATTATTGTTTTCTTTCACTTTCGGTCTCGGAATGGAGTCTTCATGCACGACAGTGTGTCCAAAGTCACCTGTATTCCTAAAATTGCGTACATTTTTCTGGCAGAGACAACATAGAAATCAGGTTAGATTATCATAAGCCATATAACTCCACACTTACATGATTGATTGATTGATTGAGTTAGTGTTTTAAGACCACCTTATGCGCAGTAAGGCTATTTGGTACTGGGCCTACAGTTTTAAGTGGGATACGAACCACTATGTACCTCCACCGGGTATCGAACCCGGCTACACTACCATGACATATATGCCTTCAGTCATGGTGCAATGCACGGGAAAAGCTGCACCTTTACTTCGTTTGCGCTTAATTCTTTCCATTTGCGCTTAAAGCGTTCGTGTTTAAACTTTTCGTGATTATTCTTCTTGTGCTTATTTATTAATTTTGGTACGCGATCGTTTCGTTCTGCATTTCTTTGAAATTTAATGGGACTCGATACACTGACATCGTGTCATTCAATGAAAAACTGCTTGAGAAGACTTGGCTTTCCTAGGCAAGTTGCGCCAAATAGTTTAGTAGCGTCCACTTCCAGGGTGGGGCAAAGGTCTCTTCTCAGACACAAACATCGCTTTCTAAGATTCTAGGGGATCGAAGCACGTAATATCAAAAACACTTGATTCAGTTAACATGTATTGATTATTATTATTATTATTATTATTATTAATATTATTATTAAACGTGTAACATATAGCGAATACATTGCATTCAGTTAGAGAAGTTGCCAGTGAATATTGAGTAATATTTGTGCATTCATACCGTAGGTGGAGGGAGAACAAAGAGAACAACAAAATTCGACACACCCTTTACACATCATTAAACTTTTAAACCTGTCGGACGTGTTATTTTAGGAAATGTATATACTTTATTTGAAAGAAAGTTGTGGGAGTTGCTGCTATGTCATTGGCCACCGCTGAAACTTATTTGTGCAATTATAAGCCCTACGAAATGAACCCCAGTTCAAAGGGCGAAGGGAAAGGGGGGGGGGGGGTGATGGACGGCGAGGTTCATGCAGTTTATGGACAGCACCAAACGTTGTCGTCTGCCAGTGTCTTTAAAAGTCATTTGTATATTATAATTATTTTACGTCACTTTTTTGCCACTTTTGGCTTATCGCGACGATGAATGCTGATTATGTTGTATGGATGAAGAGACAAAAAAACAAAAAAAAAACGTCTAGGCTGACGGGACTCGAACCCGGAGCATACGGTGGCGACCTCCTGCAGTCAAATAATCAGCGTAATCGCTCACAGACTACAACCTTTAGACAGAGAGTATGCTTTAGAAGTGGGTGGAATTAATCTTTTCATACCGTTCCGCTCAGGAAATTACGACAACCATTGATTGAAAATATAAACATATTTTAACTGGCGTTAAAAGTGATCTGTAAGAATATCCGTTTAACATTCATATTGGTTGAAGAATAGAATTTAATAGGTCGGTTGTTATAACTACAATTAAAACTTTGTTGAAGAGTTTGTTTCATGTTATAAGATTATAATTTATATTATTATGATAGTATTGGAGGCTAAGGCGTTAATTTTCAGCCGAAAATTTCCAATCGGTTGTTTGACGAATATGCTAAAAAACAGAACACTGATCGGCGCAGAACATGTTGACCATTCACATCTCTCCAGTAAAGCTCGGATCACCCTCCCCCCATGGTCCGGTCAAGGTTCGTTCAATCGCGCTCAGCTCGAGGTCCGGTCACGATCGGGTGGAAATAATATTTGACCGGAGCGTGAGGAGGTGGAGCTTGACTTTGCGAAGCTCGGTCATTGATGTGAACGTCTGATAGGTTCAGCCCCGTTGCAAAGAATACGTGACCAAGTTTTGTGCGAGAAGATGAGCCGTCAGAAGGCAACGACCTATTGTAACAAATGAAAAAAAAAGGCGAGTAATTATGAAATTGATTGATGGGGCCATTGAGCAATAAAATCCCACAATATTTTCCTCTCAGTTCTTTTTTTAAAACATTGATCCAAATATGTGATTTCAAGAACCTGACTAAAATAAATTTAAGAAAAAAAAACTGACCGAAACAACCAAATTACAATTAGCAAATGAAAGAAAGTTAAATAGGGAACTAACCACAAGTACGATCCGTAAACACTAGTTGTAACTACATTTTTTCATCTCGTTGCATCAATTAAAATCCTTAAGTCAAGAAGCTAACCTATTGGCGGTCATATTTTCCCGTACAACCAAGTTGTCATTTTTGTGTGTGCAAAGGGAAGGGAGGTGGTGGTTGGTCGAACCTCTGCCAAGGGAAAAATCATTTTTGATAAGTGGCCCCGAATCAAGATTAACAACGAACTTGTTCTTCGTTTAAGGAAAACGATACAAAATTACTCCCTATTTTTTTTTTTTAAAAAAAAAGTCGAGGAAAGCCACGTTCCACACGATGCGCGTAACAATCGGGTCCTTGAAGCTAGGCTTACAGCCTGCTGTATATTTGTCATGTGTTGTGTGGGAAACTTTCTAATAAAAGAGATGGTCAACAATGTCGATGTGAAACAATGAGCCCGAAATTTTTTATGTCGAACCTGGATCGACAAAGTAGTGTTACCATTGCTGACATTTACAGTTTTGCACATTGTACTTGCAAATAAACGTTTGCCGATTTCTAACCAAAAGTATAACATTATATTTATGATAACCGACCTCCTGTCAGAGTGGTTAGCAGAGCGTGCTACGCCACCAGGTTCGAATCCCGGCCTGGGCATGGATGTTCATTGTGATGTTCTTTCATCAATTTAATCGTATTACCATTCATTCTCATCCTCCAGATTAGTCAAAACTGGCATAAAAACGAAGTAAATCAACCAAGTCAATGAATCCCCGCTTTCACAATTACTTTTCTTCTTTGTCAATTTCTTCTAATTAACGCCAGTGCTGCAACAGCCAAGTCCGTTGTTGAAAATATCTTAATCATTGTAGTTAGCACAATAGACAGGCTTTTCATACAGAAAAATCCGTGTACTCTGTCTGGAGGAAACCAACACCAGACACGCGTTGATCGTATCTTGACGGAGCGAAGCGTGACCGCTAGTGTGGATACCCTCTGACTGTGAGCGGAGCTTTAGGGAAGAATGAATGACCCGAGTGTTGCTTGAGCGCAGATGTGAATAAAGCCTAAACGCTACAGTTGCGCTATACGGGACGAGCTGTGCTTTCTGTGACGTCACCTGTGCTGTTTGGGTCTGTGATAACGACAAAGATTTTTCTGATTTGATTCATTTTATTTTCCTTCGCGTTTTGTACCTCTTGGCTAATTTTCGAAGATGGGGATGAGTGATGAAATGATGAAATTGATTAATGGACATTCACAAACAACCAAGCCCGAGCGGGAATCGAACCCGGGACCCTTGGCTTTGCAGCGCGATGTGCTAACCACTCGGCCAGAGAGTCCGGCAAGTGGTGTTGAATTTCCAAAAAATGAAGAAAGATCAGTAAAAAAAATCAATAAATTATTATATGTGGGCCTATGAACCCCGCCCCCCGCACAGGGAAGTAAGTTTCTCGTACGGCACGGGTAAGAAAAGTACATCGGGAGACAAGTTTGGATGTTAGTACCTATCCAAGAGAAGAAAGAAAATGTGGAATATTTAGCTCGAACGAATGAATATGTGTAATATATCATATGTATTATAGTTTTATTTTCCCCATACTATTAACATTCTTCATACTATCCGTGAATGATTTTTGAGTTGTTAAGTTCATTTATACAAAGATAGGTTAATCGGGACTGAACCTACATTTTTATTTGGGATCCGAACAAGTATGTGCCCTCCCACCCACCCCGGGTATCGAATCTGGGAGCTCTTGATTACAAGGCAACGACGTAACGTTTACCACTATCACTAATATTTCATTTATACGATTTTTCAACTTAATGTTGCTAACAAAATGTATTTTTTTCGTTATTGATATTATCATTCTTCATAATACTCAGTCATTGTTATGTGCCCCTACGTGCGCCCCTATATCCCGCTAAATCCGCCTGTGTATCAGTCGACAGCACCTATCATTGCTCTGTGTTTCTCTTTAACCCCCTGGCTATGCCTGCCGTGGTTTGTCGACGAGTCTGCCCTCTTGCAGCTGGAACTAGAAGCTAAGACACGTGGTTGGGGACCGTTAGCTGATTTCCCTCTCCTTCCGTCCTTGTCGACCGTACACGCATGCGCACGAACCTCGGAAAGTAAGTGCATCTGACGCTGTGTATGGGAGCCCGCCATCTGCAACGAATTCTAACGACCATAACCGTCATTTGTGTATCGCGAAATTGTCAAAAAAAGCTACACTAGCGCCACATACCCCCCCGTCCCGACCCTCAAGTTTGTGTATCGTGGTTTGTGTGTAGCATATCCGAGGTAAAAATAACTTTTCGCTGGAAACAATTTTCTGGGCTATTTACAGGTCGTAGAGTCCAAAAAATTGGGAGAGCTTTCCGAGGTACCGTCATTTTTACCTCGGTTAAATTTTTTACCTCGGAACGTTGGTGTGTAATCTCATGGGGCACCTCGGAACAACGGATTTGCGAACTCACCCACACACACACACACACTTACACACACACACACACAGTTTTGTCAAGTTTTACCCTTTTATTTTCAAGTTTAGGCTTAATATTACTCAAATAACACAATTTAATCCAGTCAGGAAGGATTTGTTATTATATTTTGGATGCACAAAGAGATGTTTTCAACTTTTTTACTGATTTTTTGCAGGGTATGTATTAATTTTTATTTATTTTGTTTTGTATCATATATACATTTACAAATTTTTAACTTAGAGTTTAGTATTTATTTAAATCTTTTCAAAAACACTAAAGAAAAAGTACTTTTAGCTAAAATGTAACCTACAGAATAGATTATTATTATTATTATTATTATGGTTTAGTGATTTCCACTATGCCTTCTTTGTTTTGTATTTCTATATTAATTTAGGGCAGGTTACGCCTGCTACGTAGGAAAGTTTGTTTATTTTAGAGTTTACTGAGTATTTTGTTACTTTTATACTAGGTAAAGTTTTCTAAATATATCAGGTAGGGCTCCATCCATATACTTTTGTTTTTGCTGTTTGGAGATGATGCGATCAGCATCACTCTCCATCTGCTTTTTATTTTATGTACCCAATATTATTTTGAGGCTTAGTGAATTCTAGAGCCTATTTATGCAGGAGAGAGGACTTGAAAATTTTGATCTCAGATAACCCACAACTATTTGTCAGAGTATTTTAAAGGATATTTTATATTTATTATGTGCCACTAGAATATCAAAGTTTGCTTAATTTTTATGTCTGTAACGCTGTTATTGTATTTCTAGCTAAGCCTTACTGGATAAAGTACACGAAATATTTATCATTTCGACTATTTACTTTTATACGAGGCCAAATTTTTAGTGTAACGAAAATTATTGTGTGTCTATGAGGTCTGAAATCCCTTTACTGATGGGTCCATAACTGGACGTTTACCAACATTGTTTTTTTTAAAAAAAAATATATATATAACCATTTATCAATATATTCTCAATTCACAGGACAAGACGAAGTTCACAGACGACTAACTATATGGACCATAGGTCCACTTGCTAAACTTTTTTTCTATGCTAGAAGAATAATTTAGCCTTATAGCCTTTTTCAAGGTATTTTTGAAGTATTACTGGTTTTTTGGGTGCATCAACATTTGGGTTATTTCTATTTTCTTTATTATACGAGGCCACAATCACTATCTGAACACTGAAATTCTCTGATTGAAACTAAAAGCTTAGGCTGTAACTAGGGACTTAGTATGTATATCGACAATTTATAGGACAACACGAACTTTACAAAGGATTATAGGTGACGTAGGCCCACACGCCAGAGCCCTGTTAATGTGCAAGAAGCATTTACAGCTAATGCTATGAGGATATAATGTTAATTTTTCATTGTTTCACAAGAATGCTATTTTTTATGCACCCAATATTTGTTTTTTCAAGTAACTACATGTACCAGAAGCACTTACAGGTCAACACTAACTAGATTTTGACTTATTCTACATCAGGTGCTAAATGTATCAAGAACTATGATTGTGTATATTTCTGAGGAAGTACGCAAAAGCAGATTATCCGATTAAAGTATCTGAAAACAGATTTTTCTATGTAAGTATATTTTTATTGACTGGATTATTTAACAGATCAAACAGGAAGACTGCAAAATTCATTAAATGTAGTTCTATAGTATAGGTGGTTTCAGAGATATAAAAAGAACAAATATAAGATTTCGCTTTTTTTGCTTTTGAGGCTAATCGCGACGGTAAGGGTAAATGGCGAGGAAATGTAACGGAGGAGAAAGTTATGGGCTGCATGTAAGTTAATACCACAGAGATATTACAGTAGGTGTAGGTTCTACCACAAGAATTTTTCTATTATAATAATACTGGTTATGTTGTACTGTTAGCTAAAGATGTTGATATTTGAGAAATTTAAAAGCTTATTTGCAAAATTTTAAGATAAATAATAATCTGTTAGACTGTAAACATATTTTATATCCATTCTGCACATGATCCGATGACAAAATTTAAAAATTGTAATCGCCCAGACAGGGACTCGAACCCTGGACAGATAGGTTTAAAGCCTAACGCTATACCAACTAAGCTATCTGGGCACAAAATATTCTTTTTTTGAAAAGTTAGTTATGTTAAGAAATATATTGAAACACTTGAAAACACTCTTGGTCTGGTTCGACAGAGAAGGAGACAACATTTCCAAATTTTTACAGACTGGGTGTATTTTTCCACTATAGAGGCCTTCACTATATGTAATTCGAAACGCTAAAGTTCAGCTAGCTTCCAAAATTGAGGTAAAAATTGTGTTTGGCGAGATTAACAAGTTACATTGATATCCAGTTACGGACAAATAAAGCTAAAACTCTCAGATTTACTGTACTAGCCAAGTTTTAGTAACATTTTCTTCACTATAGTACTAATACCAAAGAAATAGATATATTTTATTTATAATTTGACCAAATGTACTAGTATGTAATTCACAAAGTTAGGTAAAAAACAGTATTTTTTTAAATATTGTTGCTGCCTTCAAATTTTATGTTATTTAGCCACTAATAACTGGTTTACACTGCTTGACATCCTTTAAATAGCAAAAGAAGGAATTATTTGTTTAGTATTTATACTACTTTATATTTATTTAAGAAAACAATTCTACAGTTTAACTTGATTTTTAACAAATTGTTACTAATTTATATATCAAAGTTATGTTATTTAGAGTGTATGAAGGCGTATAAAGTTAATATTTGTACTTATCAGTGCAACTAACAATTATATTTTACACACAAAAGATAATGTATACAGTTAAATCACTTGAATCAGAGAATAATATTTTACAGTAATGGATTCATTCAGCACTAGTCAGTACTTTTATGCATCAGAAAGTTTTCTTAATTTTCTATTACGCATGATATTTTGGGCTATTCTTAAAATGTATTTCTAGGGCAAACTGGTTTAATTTTCTGCTTATAATGCAAAGTTGACAGTTTTCGCACAATGCATTGTACATTTGTTATATTCTCTACTTACAATCCAAATATTATGCTTATTTAATGTATAACTAATTAACTCTCTAGCCTTCTTAAACCCGAATGTTCATGGCTGCATCAACACATGCCTTTCATCTGTTCCTGTCCTGAGCAAGATCTATATACTCCTTTCCTTACCTACCAATTTCCTTTAGGTCCATCTCTACATTATCCCTCCATCTTTGTTTTGGTCTTCCTATTGGTCTTTTACCATCAGGTTTCCCAACAAGAATCCTGTATATTTTTTTTCCTTTCCCATTCGTACCATATGATCTACACACCTAAGTCTTTTTGATTTAATTATTCTAATAATATCTGGATATGAATACAAATTATGTACTTCTAAATTATGTAACCTTCTCCACTCATCTGCCTCCTCATCTGTTTTAGGCCCAAATATTTTTCTAAGGATCTTATTTTCAAATATTTTCAATTTATGTTCCTTTTTCAATGTAAGGGACCAAGTTTATTTACTGTATTTAACTTTTATTTTTTTGTAATTAACAAAAATTAAAAGCTTATACTGTAGTTATTATATCTTTTTCTATCAGCTTATTTTGAAATTAATATTATTAGGTATAGTCTTTGATTTATAACTATATTGCTTTTTTATCAATTTATCTAAGAGTACACGCAGACAAACACATGTGTACACACTTTTATGTAAATAGATATGCCTTTTTTCAATATTTTAGTATGAAGATTGCACTTTAGTTATTTAAGCAAGGGTAGGAAAGGTAGGATTTCTGAGAATTTGTTGCAGAATTTTGTTGTCCAAGTATAGATGAGAACTGAGCTGGGAGACTGTTTTGAACCTTTTCATGAGGTTTGCATGTGAACTGTATGCAAATTGAGCACTATTGACTGTGCATGCTTCTAAGTTTTGCTGTTATTTTACATCAAGTCTGTGAGACTGTAGTCAGTTTTCCCATTTCAAGTAGTTTTTATTGATTGTAATTGTATATGTTGTGGGGACTTAGCAGTTTTATGTTATGAGGCACTTTGTTGTAGAATATTTTTACATGATTGTTTTGAGATATTGAGTGTCTGCTGTTTTACTTGTAATTATTTTCCTTCTTGTGTTTTGTATTTGACTATATTTTGGCCAAGTTCGTAGTATTTAGAATAATTGTTATTGACTTGTAGATGTAGGGAGTAATAATCCTTTGCAAGATGCCCTATACTTTAGTCTGAACATTATTCTTAGTGTTCACTTTTGAAGCCTTAGTATTCTGGTAGTATTATTAATGTAGAGGTAAATTAGGCTGAAATGTAGGCATTTTTTCTGATAAATTAGACTCACTTAGTTGTTTCAGCAGGTAGAAGTTGTATGATGGTTTACTGCTGATGATGTTCATTTGTTCTTCTTATGTACTACGTATGATGTAGCTTATTTGAGTAATTGGAAATATACTACTGAAAAAAAGATTGCTTGTCTATCTTATTCCTATGTTGTTGAGTTTGTCCATAAGCAAGCCATGTTTTTACTCTATCCTATGCCTTGGAAGAATCTAGATATATTGTGTTTGCAGTTTTATGCTTCTCTAAGGTTTCAGCTGTGTAGTTTTTTAAACTGTGCTATGGCTTAACTATTGATTTCTCTTTCTGGATGCCATGTTGGTTTCTGTGTATTCCTCTTGCTGCTTGAATTTGACTTAGGTTGTTTGCTTTTTTTCTTAGATCTTTATTTGTTTATTTGTTCAGTATTTTTTATTTTTTTGAATTTTAATTACTTTAATGTTACATTAACTAACATATTTTACTTTAACAACAAAAGAATTTACTCTAGTATAAAAACTTCTTCTAACAAAAATGTACTATTATAACTTTTAATTTTAGAAAATTGTATTTTTAAAACTTTAACTTTGAAAAATTGATTTTTAATTACTTTAATTTTACATTAACAAATTTTATATTAACAACAAAATAATTTGCCCTAGTATAAAAACTTCTACTAACAAAAATATACTATTATAACTTTTAATTTTATAAAATTGTATTTTTAAAACTTTAACTTTGAAAAATTGAATTTTAACACATTTGGACTTTAACAATGTACTTTGAATTTTTTTATGTAAAAGAATATTTAAAAAATAAAAAATACTGAACAAATAAACAAATAAAGATCTAAGAAAAAAAGCAAACAACCTAAGTCAAATTCAAGCAGCAAGAGGAATACACAGAAACCAACATGGCATCCAGAAAGAGAAATCAATAGTTAAGCCATAGCACAGTTTAAAAAACTACACAGCTGAAACCTTAGAGAAGCATAAAACTGCAAACACAATATATCTAGATTCTTCCAAGGCATAGGATAGAGTAAAAACATGGCTTGCTTATGGACAAACTCAACAACATAGGAATAAGATAGACAAGCAATCTTTTTTTCAGTAGTATATTTCCAATTACTCAAATAAGCTACATCATACGTAGTACATAAGAAGAACAAATGAACATCATCAGCAGTAAACCATCATGCAACTTCTACCTGCTGAAACAACTAAGTGAGTCTAATTTATCAGAAAAAATGCCTACATTTCAGCCTAATTTACCTCTACATTAATAATACTACCAGAATACTAAGGCTTCAAAAGTGAACACTAAGAATAATGTTCAGACTAAAGTATAGGGCATCTTGCAAAGGATTATTACTCCCTACATCTACAAGTCAATAACAATTATTCTAAATACTACGAACTTGGCCAAAATATAGTCAAATACAAAACACAAGAAGGAAAATAATTACAAGTAAAACAGCAGACACTCAATATCTCAAAACAATCATGTAAAAATATTCTACAACAAAGTGCCTCATAACATAAAACTGCTAAGTCCCCACAACATATACAATTACAATCAATAAAAACTACTTGAAATGGGAAAACTGACTACAGTCTCACAGACTTGATGTAAAATAACAGCAAAACTTAGAAGCATGCACAGTCAATAGTGCTCAATTTGCATACAGTTCACATGCAAACCTCATGAAAAGGTTCAAAACAGTCTCCCAGCTCAGTTCTCATCTATACTTGGACAACAAAATTCTGCAACAAATTCTCAGAAATCCTACCTTTCCTACCCTTGCTTAAATAACTAAAGTGCAATCTTCATACTAAAATATTGAAAAAAGGCATATCTATTTACATAAAAGTGTGTACACATGTGTTTGTCTGCGTGTACTCTTAGATAAATTGATAAAAAAGCAATATAGTTATAAATCAAAGACTATACCTAATAATATTAATTTCAAAATAAGCTGATAGAAAAAGATATAATAACTACAGTATAAGCTTTTAATTTTTGTTAATTACAAAAAAATAAAAGTTAAATACAGTAAATAAACTTGGTCCCTTACATTGAAAAAGGAACATAAATTGAAAATATTTGAAAATAAGATCCTTAGAAAAATATTTGGGCCTAAAACAGATGAGGAGGCAGATGAGTGGAGAAGGTTACATAATTTAGAAGTACATAATTTGTATTCATATCCAGATATTATTAGAATAATTAAATCAAAAAGACTTAGGTGTGTAGATCATATGGTACGAATGGGAAAGGAAAAAAAATATACAGGATTCTTGTTGGGAAACCTGATGGTAAAAGACCAATAGGAAGACCAAAACAAAGATGGAGGGATAATGTAGAGATGGACCTAAAGGAAATTGGTAGGTAAGGAAAGGAGTATATAGATCTTGCTCAGGACAGGAACAGATGAAAGGCATGTGTTGATGCAGCCATGAACATTCGGGTTTAAGAAGGCTAGAGAGTTAATTAGTTATACATTAAATAAGCATAATATTTGGATTGTAAGTAGAGAATATAACAAATGTACAATGCATTGTGCGAAAACTGTCAACTTTGCATTATAAGCAGAAAATTAAACCAGTTTGCCCTAGAAATACATTTTAAGAATAGCCCAAAATATCATGCGTAATAGAAAATTAAGAAAACTTTCTGATGCATAAAAGTACTGACTAGTGCTGAATGAATCCATTACTGTAAAATATTATTCTCTGATTCAAGTGATTTAACTGTATACATTATCTTTTGTGTGTAAAATATAATTGTTAGTTGCACTGATAAGTACAAATATTAACTTTATACGCCTTCATACACTCTAAATAACATAACTTTGATATATAAATTAGTAACAATTTGTTAAAAATCAAGTTAAACTGTAGAATTGTTTTCTTAAATAAATATAAAGTAGTATAAATACTAAACAAATAATTCCTTCTTTTGCTATTTAAAGGATGTCAAGCAGTGTAAACCAGTTATTAGTGGCTAAATAACATAAAATTTGAAGGCAGCAACAATATTTAAAAAAATACTGTTTTTTACCTAACTTTGTGAATTACATACTAGTACATTTGGTCAAATTATAAATAAAATATATCTATTTCTTTGGTATTAGTACTATAGTGAAGAAAATGTTACTAAAACTTGGCTAGTACAGTAAATCTGAGAGTTTTAGCTTTATTTGTCCGTAACTGGATATCAATGTAACTTGTTAATCTCGCCAAACACAATTTTTACCTCAATTTTGGAAGCTAGCTGAACTTTAGCGTTTCGAATTACATATAGTGAAGGCCTCTATAGTGGAAAAATACACCCAGTCTGTAAAAATTTGGAAATGTTGTCTCCTTCTCTGTCGAACCAGACCAAGAGTGTTTTCAAGTGTTTCAATATATTTCTTAACATAACTAACTTTTCAAAAAAAGAATATTTTGTGCCCAGATAGCTTAGTTGGTATAGCGTTAGGCTTTAAACCTATCTGTCCAGGGTTCGAGTCCCTGTCTGGGCGATTACAATTTTTAAATTTTGTCATCGGATCATGTGCAGAATGGATATAAAATATGTTTACAGTCTAACAGATTATTATTTATCTTAAAATTTTGCAAATAAGCTTTTAAATTTCTCAAATATCAACATCTTTAGCTAACAGTACAACATAACCAGTATTATTATAATAGAAAAATTCTTGTGGTAGAACCTACACCTACTGTAATATCTCTGTGGTATTAACTTACATGCAGCCCATAACTTTCTCCTCCGTTACATTTCCTCGCCATTTACCCTTACCGTCGCGATTAGCCTCAAAAGCAAAAAAAGCGAAATCTTATATTTGTTCTTTTTATATCTCTGAAACCACCTATACTATAGAACTACATTTAATGAATTTTGCAGTCTTCCTGTTTGATCTGTTAAATAATCCAGTCAATAAAAATATACTTACATAGAAAAATCTGTTTTCAGATACTTTAATCGGATAATCTGCTTTTGCGTACTTCCTCAGAAATATACACAATCATAGTTCTTGATACATTTAGCACCTGATGTAGAATAAGTCAAAATCTAGTTAGTGTTGACCTGTAAGTGCTTCTGGTACATGTAGTTACTTGAAAAAACAAATATTGGGTGCATAAAAAATAGCATTCTTGTGAAACAATGAAAAATTAACATTATATCCTCATAGCATTAGCTGTAAATGCTTCTTGCACATTAACAGGGCTCTGGCGTGTGGGCCTACGTCACCTATAATCCTTTGTAAAGTTCGTGTTGTCCTATAAATTGTCGATATACATACTAAGTCCCTAGTTACAGCCTAAGCTTTTAGTTTCAATCAGAGAATTTCAGTGTTCAGATAGTGATTGTGGCCTCGTATAATAAAGAAAATAGAAATAACCCAAATGTTGATGCACCCAAAAAACCAGTAATACTTCAAAAATACCTTGAAAAAGGCTATAAGGCTAAATTATTCTTCTAGCATAGAAAAAAAGTTTAGCAAGTGGACCTATGGTCCATATAGTTAGTCGTCTGTGAACTTCGTCTTGTCCTGTGAATTGAGAATATATTGATAAATGGTTATATATATATATTTTTTTAAAAAAAACAATGTTGGTAAACGTCCAGTTATGGACCCATCGGTAAAGGGATTTCAGACCTCATAGACACACAATAATTTTCGTTACACTAAAAATTTGGCCTCGTATAAAAGTAAATAGTCGAAATGATAAATATTTCGTGTACTTTATCCAGTAAGGCTTAGCTAGAAATACAATAACAGCGTTACAGACATAAAAATTAAGCAAACTTTGATATTCTAGTGGCACATAATAAATATAAAATATCCTTTAAAATACTCTGACAAATAGTTGTGGGTTATCTGAGATCAAAATTTTCAAGTCCTCTCTCCTGCATAAATAGGCTCTAGAATTCACTAAGCCTCAAAATAATATTGGGTACATAAAATAAAAAGCAGATGGAGAGTGATGCTGATCGCATCATCTCCAAACAGCAAAAACAAAAGTATATGGATGGAGCCCTACCTGATATATTTAGAAAACTTTACCTAGTATAAAAGTAACAAAATACTCAGTAAACTCTAAAATAAACAAACTTTCCTACGTAGCAGGCGTAACCTGCCCTAAATTAATATAGAAATACAAAACAAAGAAGGCATAGTGGAAATCACTAAACCATAATAATAATAATAATAATAATCTATTCTGTAGGTTACATTTTAGCTAAAAGTACTTTTTCTTTAGTGTTTTTGAAAAGATTTAAATAAATACTAAACTCTAAGTTAAAAATTTGTAAATGTATATATGATACAAAACAAAATAAATAAAAATTAATACATACCCTGCAAAAAATCAGTAAAAAAGTTGAAAACATCTCTTTGTGCATCCAAAATATAATAACAAATCCTTCCTGACTGGATTAAATTGTGTTATTTGAGTAATATTAAGCCTAAACTTGAAAATAAAAGGGTAAAACTTGACAAAACTGTGTGTGTGTGTGTGTAAGTGTGTGTGTGTGTGTGGGTGTGTGTGTGTGTGTAAGTGTGTGTGTGTGTGTCCAAAATGTAATAAAAAACACGTTCAAATCGTGTTATTTGAGTAAATATTAGAATCAACTTGTGAAATAAACAGATAAAAGTTGAGAACACACACTTTGTGTGTCGAAAATATAACTAAAAATCTTTCCTGAACAGATTGAATTGTATTATTTTGGTAATAATAAGCCTAAACTTGTGAAATAAACAGATAGAAGTAAAAAAAAAAAAATGTCTTTGTGTGTCGAAAATGCGACTAAAAGTGTTTCCTGAATAGTACAAATAGTGTTATTTTGGTAAAAATAAGCCTAAAGTTGTAAAATAATAAGTTAAAAGTTGAAAAAACACACTTTGTGTGTCGAAAATTAATGAAAAAAATGTTGCCTGAATAGTATAAATAGTGTTATTTTGGTAAAAATAAGCCTAAACTTGTGAAATAAACAGATAGAAATTGAGATCACACACTCTGTGTGTCGAAAATATAACTAAAAGTCTTTCCTGAACAGATTGAATTGTGTTATTTGAGTAATAATAAGCCTAAACTTGTGAAATAAACAGATAGAAGTTGAGAACACACACTTTGTGTGTCGAAAATGTAACTAAAAGTCTTTCCTTAATAGTATAAATAGTGTTATTTGAGTAAAAAATAGGCATAAACTTGTAAAAAATAAGTTAAAAAGTTGTAAAAAATGTCTTTGTGAGTCCAAAATTTAATAAAAAATGTTGCCTGATTAGTACAAATAGTGTTATTTTGGTAAAAATTAACATAAAGTTGTAAAATAATAAGTTAAAAATTGAAAAATGTTTTTTGTGAGTGCAAAATTTAATAAAAAATGATGCTTGAATAGTACAAATAGTGTTATTTTGGTAAAAAATTAATATAAAGTTGTAAAATAATAAGTTAAAAGTTGAAAAATGTCTTTGTGAGTGCAAAATTTAATAAAAAAATGTTGCCTGAATAGTACAAATAGTGTTATTTTGGTAAAAAAATTAACATAAAATTGTAAAATAATAAGTTAAAAGTTGAAAAAATGTCTTTGCGAGTCCAAAATTTAATAAAAAATGTTGCCTGAATAGTACAAATAGTGTTATTTTGGTAAAAAAAAATTAACATAAAGTTGTAAAATAATAAGTTAAAAGTTGAAAAAATGTCTTTGTGAGTGCAAAATTTAATAAAAAAATGTTGCCTGAATAGTACAAATAGTGTTATTTTGGTAAAAAAATTAACATAAAATTGTAAAATAATAAATTAAAAGTTGAAAAAATGTCTTTGCGAGTCCAAAATTTAATAAAAAATGTTGCCTGAATAGTACAAATAGTGTTATTTTGGTAAAAAAAATTAACATAAAGTTGTAAAATAATAAGTTAAAAGTTGAAAAAATGTCTTTGAGTCCAAAATTTAATAAAAGTGTTGCCTGAATAGTATAAATAGTGTTATTTTGGTAAAAAAATTAACATAAAATTGTAAAATAATAAGTTAAAAAGTTGTAAAAATATCTTTGCGAGTCCAATATTTAATAAAAAATGTTGCCTGAATAGTATAAATAGTGTTATTTTTGTAAAAATAAGGATAAGCTGTGAAAATGTTTGACATAAAGTCAAAGTTTGGTAAAAAATAAACTCAAAATTAAGTTAAATAGCACACAGTAACATACATTTACTACCTAAATCAATAATCAAAGGGTCCTAGGTTCGTTACCCCGTGATAAAAGCAAATGGTGAAAACTGTAGGCCACGTCCCTAATAGCTCTCCCTTCTTCATAGTACAGATAAAAAAACCCTGCGCTAAAGCGTCCTGTGCCTTGAAGGCAAACCTGAGCGGAATATTAATTGGCGGCGGAAACCGCATAGCTTCAGAGATTTGACCCTTGCTGCGCATTCTCAGACATCCTTTGTTGTCTGATTCAATCCCTCCCCTGCCCTACAGTATTGCATAGCTTTCCCCTGTTCTTGCGTACTGGTTAACCTTGAAAAAACCGGTTCTGAAAATCTACCGACGCGTTCTCTGATTGGTCAATCAGATTCCTTCTTTGTCCTGACGTTGTGACGTCATTTGACCTTGAACGCACTTCCCCCCAAAATTCCTTTCTCGTCTACCTGCGCGGAATATTAATTCATTCTCTCTGTCTGGCATCAGAGCGGAGTCGAAATTCTGAGACAGTATTCTGTCTAGCGTGTGAAACCATCGTGTTTCATAACATATAACATTAAAACATAGTACTAATTAATAATATTACATATCGCGGGTTCGAGTACCGGGACCGTCCCCAATCGTAATTGGACCTGTACCTACAGCCATTACCACCGTTCATAGCTGTTCATAGCGGTTCATAAACCATAGAAAACTTATTTTCAATACTATAAACATTAATTATTAACGATTTATACGTTACATACTTTGCAGTAATGAATATAAAAACATATGCATAGCGTTTAGTACCTCTAATTACCTTCTATATACATATTTTTCATAAAATAAATAAATATATATTGTAGAGATATGGAGACTATTAGACCGAGAAAACCTCGTCATGTTAATATTCACACTTGTTCATTTCCTGAACTTGTCCGACCAGCGAGTGATCCCAAGAATGCGCTAGCTTGTAACTTCCGTAAAACCAGGAACTGGAAAGGCAAACGCGTGGATCTAAACAGGATCTACCGCGTTTGAAAGGTTTAACAACCTTTCGAGGCCTAGAATGATAAAAGCAAGCTCCTACCCGGAGCTCGCTCTCTTTTGATTCTGACACTCATCGACGCTACATGGAGAACTAGTCCAATTACATTACAACACGTTACACTGCTAACTACGACGATGGAACACGGAGTTACCGCTGCCCAGCATGCTACAAGGCGCAAGGGATCGCTTGGCTTGGTGAACTGAGGGTCGCTGGATAGAACCTTGGAACTGTCACGATTCGGTCTGCGAGAAGCATCAGGACAAGACATCACACACATCTACCAGGTATGAACAAGCGTGAATAACCTTACACCAACTTTCCATATCTCTACCCTCCTACGGAGCAGGTTCAGCCATCAAATATTATTAAGCTCTACCTAAATGTTTAAATGAAACTTCCCTGTGACCTCTCAGAGCCCAGGAAAACGGGCTTACAACATGGTGGAGGTGCTTCAGGCCCTTTTTGCAATTAAGTACCCTCCTGTACGAATTGCTTTACATTAAATTATTCTCTCCCCCCCTCCCTCCCACTTTGGGAGCATTTTTAAAGTAAATTTTTAGTAATTCCAACTCATACTCCCACAGTACGCTTAAGATGCGTCAGACCCAGTGACAATTATGTGTATTACCCTATGGACAACAACCCCTCTTTTTCTTTTATGCCGAGCCCCCCCCCCCCTTTTATTTCAACAAAATCTAGTTCTTCTGCATAACATGTATTCAAGCATCATTCACACAGGAATGAGAACACTTGCTTATACTTATTTGACCAGCGATATATTAATGACATAAATAACTGTATGCCCATACTTTCATTTGTTCTTTGGTCAGCACGACGAACCTTCGTTTATGAATACGTCACAGATAGCGTTGCACGAACACCTAGATTCCTCCCTCGACCAAATCATAGAGTTAGCAACTGCAATCACGGCAAATCCAATAAATTCACGACCTTTATCCCCAATTCCCTCCCCTCCACTAACACGGTTAAGGTCTGCTAATAGAAACTACCCTCAATTTGTCCTTGGACTACAAACACCCAACAAAAACCAACCCCAACCCTTAGCGAGTACCCCGGCTCCCGTTTCAACTTCCTCTAACACTGTTAATAACTCTGATCACTTAACTGTAGAAATTTCCACCACTAACATGGCCACCCCAATTCCAACTGCATTGTACCCGGCACCATTTAGCGGAAATGACCCTAAGCACATTGACTCATTTTTCCTCAAGTTCCAAAATGTAGCACACGCCGCAGGATGGACGGAAGCTAAGCGTAAAGAGATGTTACCTTTATTTTTGACGGACACCGCTTTAACTTATTTTCATGACATACAGAAACGACCCAATTTTGTAGACTTGACATATACCCATATCAAAGTTTCAATGGACTAATGAACACCAGAACAGCTTCGAAACACTGAAAGAAATGATTACGTCCGCCCCTATCCTCCGCCCTTATGACCCTAAACGCCCCTCATATGTATACATTGATGCGAGCGGAATTGGCATTGGAGGAGCCTTGTTACAGCCTGATGAAGAAGGAAATTTACATCCATGTGCCTATTGTTCACGAGCCTTAACAGACACAGAGAAAAGAGCTGACACATTTTCACTCGAAATTGCAGGTGCATATTATGTTTTGAAAACTTTCAAATTTTTTCTTATGAATCAACATTTTGTGGTTCTCACAGACAATAAAGCCTTATCTTATCTTCGTTCAACTAAACACCATAGTTCTATTTTAGGAAGAAGAGCCCTTTATTTTCAGAATTTTGATTTCGAAATAAGGCATGTCAGCGCTAGTAAAAATGAACTTGCGGATGCACTCTCCCGTGCAAGTTTACCGCTTGACAAAACTAATCATGACAAGAAAAATGATGATGATGATGATGATGACTTATTCTTTCATCAAGTATTTCATGCACAAGCAGCAGATTTTGATATTAGTTCAGAACAACGTAAAGACCCCTATTTCAGAGACATTATTGATGTATTAGAAAACAAAGATAAAGCTAGTGACCCTAAACTAGAAAAGCTTTCGTATTCTTATGTACTCAAAAATGGAGTCTTATACAGGACTAATAAAATCAAAACTGGTAATAGGGATAGACTTTGTATTCCTCATGCATTAAGAAATCAAGTTTTCGATCTTATTCATGCACACAAAATGAATGGAAGTCACCAAGGTGCTCAAAAGACATATAATTTAATGCTTATGCGTTACTTTTTCCCCAATATGAAGAAATTTGTGTACGATAAGGTTCGACATTGCATCCCTTGTCAGATTTCAAAGAAACCACAAGGTTCTAAACCGCATACGCTGCAAACGTTCCAACCAGCCCAAATTCCTTTCCAACGAATTCATATTGACGTATGTGGTCCTTTAGTCTCTTCAAAAACGCACAAATACAAATATTTCCTATCAGTAGTTGATAGTTGTACAAGGTACGTAATTACAGCTCCTTTGGCTAATCACGATGCACAAAACATAGCAACAGCCCTAGTTGAGAAAGTCTTTTTAGTCCATGGCATCCCAGAGACGATCTATTTAGATCGTTCAACACCCAATTCAAGTTTACTCTTACGAGAATTAGCTAATATTACAGGCGTACAACTAAAATATGTAGATACTTGTGCCCATTTCACGAATGGATTAGTTGAAAGTTCATTTAGTTACTTGAAGAAAGCTATGAGAGTCTTTGTGTTAGAAAAGAAAGCTTCATGGTGTGACTATTTAGCTAGCGCAGCGTTCAGCCACAACGTTACAATTCATTCTGGATCCCTCCAGAGCCCGTATTTTACTTTATTTGGCTACAACCCAAGGATCTTAGCTGACGCTGTCCTTCCTTCGAACCCCGACAATGTTTCCCAGACGAACGCACAGAGACTTGAACTCCTGACTTCCATACGTAAGACAGCACATGACAACCTGCATAAGCGTTACGAACAGCAGAAAAAGTACGCAGACAGCACTTCTAGGCAAATACAGTACTCACCAGGACAACATGTATGGATTCTAGATGCCACTCCGACTCCAGGTGTGTCAAAAGCCTTTGCGTCCTCTTATAAGTACAAAGGAACTATTCTTCGCAAAGTTAATGAGAATTCCTACGAAGTAACTTACATCGCCGGCAGGAATAAACAAAAGACTGACACTATTACTATTTCTAGACTCAAAGCCCGCTACGACTAGTGCCATGATAACCCCACTAACATTCATTAACACGCCACTCCGTTGTCACCTGCTTTAGCCTCCTCGCTCCTCGTTGCGTACATGCTAGCATTCCCTGATTCAGCATTTTCTCACGCTCATCGACTCCCCTCCCCCCTCTTTCCACTTCCAGTGCTCGCACTGCATTTCTGCGTTAGAACGAACTCATTTTTATTTTTAATACAACATGATTATTTTTATTTTTAACAAGACCAGGATTATAGAATGCTATCTCAATCGTCGGAACATTTATAATACATCTCTTGCCTAATAATGAATTTTTTTTACAGATATTTTAATGTTATTTTATAATTTGCGATTCAACGCATAGTAATAGTCAGAACATATCACTTAGCTGATTTGACTAATAAGTACTTAGTGTGTTTATGATTCTAACTAGCAAATTTTTTTTTTCCCCATTTGCTGGTACATATACGCTCAAATGAAGAAAAAAGTACAAAGAAATAAAGAACGAATGAACTAAGATAGAACAAGATCAATGATTTAAAGACCAAATGAACTGCGTAGAACTTGCTTGAACAATTGGCTTTTTGGCCATAGCAATTTTTTTTATTTACGCTTAGGTGTAACGCGAACTGCTTCTTTGAAAGCTGCAATGCACTAAATATGTTAATAAAGCATATAATAAAATAGGCAAATGTTCCCACTCTCTCCTTTAATTTATAGTTCAAATATTGATAGCATACAACATGGTATAGCTCATATCCCATGAAATTACAACCTACTCTATTTTTCAATGAACTATTACACAAACATTTTACTTACTCTTTTTCACTTCTTTTTCATTTTTTTTTTAATTAGCAGCGAATCGAAGGCGCTTAAACCTTTGTCCACAAGACACGTAAAATTCTTGCAATTGTTTTTATAAACGACATTTACACATATTACAGAAGGAAATGTCTCGTAATCACTTAGTTCGTTCTATCATCGCTGAATTCTCCTTTCTTTTCTCATTTCATTCCCGGCTAAGCCGACTATTCTAACTTCCCCCCCCCCCCGTTGCGCCCCGGCGAACTTTCCTTACAACATGGAATTATTCCACCTACTCCCCCCCCCCCCGTTGCCCCGGCGAACTTTTCTTCAGGTAAACCTGTTAATTATAAACAGGCCCCCTTAAAAACTCTACATCATATAAGTAATAACGCCCCTTCGCCGTCATTCAAATTAGACATTACCTCCCCTCCCCCCCAAAATACTTCACCAGTTTTAACTGAAAGTCCCTTTTCAATCGATTTTATAACCCGTCATCATTTATTGTAACTCTGCTCCACTACCTTTTGCTTTTTCCTAATTTTTCCCTTTTTGCGCTTGTTTCATTTTCTCATCGCCACGGATGCTACCGGACCCATGACGACCAACGGCTTGTACCATCGAGCGACAGACCTAGGCTCATCGCAGAGACCGACGACGATTTTGTGGAGTTCCAGCCCCAACAAGGACCCGTTCCCATCTGGACCCCATGGCTGATTTTTCCATCTCCCACGCCGCGACCCAGATGTGGAGCGCTTTACCCAGGACGTTTCTTGCCCCGAAGCGCCATCGCAAATTTGACTTCCAGAAGGCCCCTCCCACTGAGTGCATCCTGCTCTTGTTTCCTGACGTCATATGATGCATATGTTATTTTTCATCGGCTAAAAGTGTTACGGTGCTCAGCTACTTCAACTACCGTAAGGCACACGCTATTAGTACGCACGCATGTCCATTACAGTGCCAAAGTTTGTGCCCATGGGTACTGCCCATACTGGATTAGAGATACGTCTCTTTCTTTTGTGTTTTTTTTATTATCGACAGCTGCACAGAACGTCCAGCCTATGGCGGCATGCAGTTTACAGAGTTGCCATAGGTCACATACCTCAAGGCTCCGCCCAGCATCGTGTATGTTCCGCCGAGTGTACTTTGAACTCAGCCAACAGTAAATACAACCGCGTGCGGTTCCCGGCGTTTCTTCACACTGTGCTGACATGTGTTGTTTTTTTTTATCGTGTTGTCATCACTCAATCAAAACTAGTTCAGTGTCACACTTATGTAATTATTTTTCTCCATGCCTCAGAACTTAGTTAATTGTGCTCGTACTTTTTGAGTTTATAAGAGGCTATGACCTACAATTTTATTTTTTTTCTCAACGGTGTTTGGTGCCACGATATGATATGACTCTTCTGGTGATTTCAATTTTTTTTTTTACGGTGATGTGATTCTTCTACTGATTGGTTTACTGTATTGGTTTTCTAAGAGTTTTGATATGTTAATAAATCATAATTTTTAAATATAACCTACTCCGGACGAGGTAGTCGACCATCATAGAGTGGTTCGATTATTTCAACAAGGGGAATGTAGAGATATGGAGACTATTAGACCGAGAAAACCTCGTCATGTTAATATTCACACTTGTTCATTTCCTGAACTTGTCCGACCAGCGAGTGATCCCAAGAATGCGCTAGCTTGTAACTTCCGTAAAACCAGGAACTGGAAAGGCAAACGCGTGGATCTAAACAGGATCTACCGCGTTTGAAAGGTTTAACAACCTTTCGAGGCCTAGAATGATAAAAGCAAGCTCCTACCCGGAGCTCGCTCTCTTTTGATTCTGACACTCATCGACGCTACATGGAGAACTAGTCCAATTACATTACAACACGTTACACTGCTAACTACGACGATGAAACACGGAGTTACCGCTGCCTAGCATGCTACAAGGCGCAAGGGATCGCTTGGCTTGGTGAACTGAGGGTCGCTGGATAGAACCTTGGAACTGTCACGATTCGGTCTGCGAGAAGCATCAGGACAAGACATCACACACATCTACCAGGTATGAACAAGCGTGAATAACCTTACACCAACTTTCCATATCTCTACCCTCCTACGGAGCAGGTTCAGCCATCAAATATTATTAAGCTCTACCTAAATGTTTAAATGAAACTTCCCTGTGACCTCTCAGAGCCCAGGAAAACGGGCTTACAACAATATTCATAAAAAGTTATAAACATGCAAATACATAAATGTAAAGTATTCTAAGTACATGCAAATGAATTCTAAGTACATGCGAATTAATTAAAACCCGTGCAAATAAGTTCTAAGTACGTGCAAATGAATTGCGAATATTAAATAGCGATTGACGTTGGCGCATTCCTCTTCTACTAAGTGGACTTAAAACACCAAATCAATCAATCAATCGAAAACTTCTCGTTTCCTCGTAGTGGGGCAAACTTGAAGAAACTTCATCGCCGAACCATCTTGTCCATATCACTCACGTAACATACAAGCTACTCCCAGCTCATTCGATGACGAGGAAGTTCTCTGCTCGAAGTAGATCAGTCGCTGTGGTTGCCGAGAGAACGTCTGTTGTCCTAGCCAGACGAAATGAATCGAGGGCCTCACTTATTGCACAACAGTTGAGCAACCTTGTGTTCTGACGTCACGGGAGAAAGCTTTTTAATTTTAGGCTAGATGCCTATGTTGTCAGGTTAGGCTGGCTAGGTTTAGTTCTCTTAGCCTAAATAATAATTTTTCAGTAGTGTTGCCCACGGGACGAGACGGGACAGGCTTTTAAAAATTCGAGACGAGACGAGATTGACCATGTGTCATGAGACAAACGAATATTTTCGAGACGAGACAGCATTTCCACGAGACGAGACAGGCCAAAGTCTCGTCTCGTGGGCAACACTATATTTATGCTAATGGAACCTAGCCTAACAGGCCTAACCTAATCTCGTAGGCATTCTTCGTCTGACGTCAGAACACAAGGTAGCAAAACTGTTGTGCGGAGATGAAGACCTAAGCCGCTTCTATAGTTGCCAGTGGCGTGAAGTCTTCTAAAGTGTTGTTACCGGCCATCAGTACGACAATTATGTCTGTTAGACGTTCTCCTCCCGCCCACCAGATGTCATCGATCTAGATTTTTGTACATTTCGTTTTTCAATTGTTCAATTGTTCTTGCATTTTAGTCCAATCAGGCACTTTCTTGCATAAATCTGATCGTTGCACACGACACGAATCACAAACAAAGCTCTACCACCACGAACCTCGCGTCGCCACGCTCCAACAACCTTCACCCATCAGGTACTCACCGGATAGTTGTTGAGCCACTTGATGCAAGGGCATCGTCGGGAAAATTCCCGCCTGAAATCATCCAACCCCAGAATTGCACCCGTGCGCACATCAAGGCCGGCGCTAGTCATTTTGCCGCCCTGGGCGGTGGCGGTAGATGCCGCTCTCTTTCGAACGCCCTCCCCCCTCTCATTATTCAGCAACGGGAAATTAAATATCAATATATACCTTAGTAAAACAACTATAAAATAAATAATGAGACTTGTTACACTATTTCAATACTATTAAGCACAAAAGGATATCTCGCTCCACCACAGTTAAACTTTAAAAAATCTTTGAAGGGCGGTGGCTACCTGTGCTAACCACATATTCAAACTGTAACGGTTCTTTTACTGATCGGTGGTTAGTAACGCTGACCACAAATGTAGTTCCTAAATACACCACTAGATAGTAGATGCTTACACTTGGCTGTTACATTTGAGCTTTGGGAAGAACGAATCATTTCTTACACGGTTCAGCGCTTGCAATCAAGGTGCATGTTTCCGTGAACATAACTATCTCCTTGAAGTGATCGTGGGAACTTTTTGTACGTAATGAAGCTATACTTCTCACATGTAAATGTTTGTGATGTGACTAAATATGTGTTGTGACAGTAATTTCTTGTAATATTTGTGGTTAGCAGCACTAACCACTGCGCACAGGCGACCGTGTTATCTCGACAACATGTCGTCGAGAAATCTGTGTAAGGAAATCATAGAAACCCTTGTTTTTGACGAACTACCGTCTGGCTTAGATAGTGAATTGAGTTGTTTTGATGATTCCGATGATGATCCTACATTTGAACCAAGTGATGGCATATTGCAGGAACTTACTGAAAGCAGTAGTGAGTCAGAAATTGAGTGAGGTGCTAAAAATCATTGTCAGTAGGCTGGTGATATTTCAACAATTGCAGGACCGTCTACTAGTACTTCGCCGGCATTGCAGTTGCAAACCAGGTTAGTAAACAAAGTTGACAATTCCCACCCTGCAGTTCTACAAATAAAACCTTGTTCAATTACAAAGCTTCCTCCGACATGGAGCCGGTCAGCCCATGTTGGAAATGTGCCTGCATTCACAGAACTCTCAGGAGTTTCCACACACGTCCGTTCAATGGCAGATCCTACACCATACAAAATATTTACTGAATTCTTTAGTGATGATGTTGTGGAACATATTGCATTTCAAACTAATTTGTATGCAACTCAAAAGGGAAAACCATTTACGCCTACAGATAAAGAAGTGAGAGTTTTCCTTGGAATAAACTTATTTATGGGTATGAAGAAACTACCCAGCTACAGAGACTGTTGGTCTTCATCGCCAGATTTCCATGATACTTATATATCAGGACTAATGACTGTGAAGAGGTTCAGTTTCCTGCTAAGTCATTTTCATCTAAATGACAATTCACTTATGCCTAGAAAAGGTGAACCTAGCTACGACAAGTTATATAAAATCAGACCTTTTCTCAACACAATTTCACAAAATATTGCCCATTGTTATCATCCTCATCAAAAAATGGCAATCGATGAATCAATGGTAAAGTTCAAGGATTCATGGACAATTTCTTTACTTCTCATGACTTCTTTGTGCTTTTGAAGTCTCAGAATACTTATGCAGTAGGTACTATTAATCCAAATAGAAAACATTTGCCTAAGTTGAAGGAGGAAAAGAAGATGCAGCAAGGTGAATATGATTACCAAGTTAGTAATCACGGGGTGGCAGTTTATAAATGGAAGTACAAGAGAGCGGTGAACTTGATTTCAACAGCTCATGATCCAAGGGAAGTCATAAGTGTTTCCAGGCGCCAAAAGATGGTTCTGTGTCCCAGATTCCATGCCCAGAAGTTCTTCAAGATTACAACAAATATATGAATTTTGTTGACAATTTTGATCGTCTAAAAGGGGACTATGGGTGTGACCGGAAGAGCACAAAGTGGTGGCATAGGTTGTTCTTGATCTGTGCGTGGTGAATGCCTTTATCATTCACAAGGAAATGGACATGGAACAACTGACCAACAAGGACTTCCGTAGATCTGTGTACGAGGAACTGTTGTCAAAGGTTATTGTAAAGAATGCAAATGGAGACAGTTTGAGAGGTTTGAAGAGGAAGAGTGTTGCAATCAGTAATCACAAACCTAAAGTAGATAAACAAATTAGATTGGAGGGAAATGCACATCAACCAGTGCATGGTACGTCAAGACGATGCGCAATATACAGCACACGTGCAACACCAGTCAGAACAATTTGGACATGCAGAGCCTGCAATGTACCTCTTTGCCTAAGGAAGGGCAAAAATTGCTTTCACGTGTTTCACTCTAATGTGCCATAGCAATGTAAATGTGTGTAGTAAGTGGGCGGTGGTTAGCACAGGTAACCACATTGTAATTATTATTAACAAAAAAAAATGCTTTCATATGTTTCACGCAAAGTAATGTATCACAAAACATGTAATACTGCAGTTGAGTACGTATTTCAAGATAAAATACATTTTATAAACATTACATACCATTGTGCACCACAAATGTAAATGTGTGTATTAAGTGGACTGTGGTTAGCACAGGTAACCACAGTGTAATTGTTAATAACTATGAAAATAATATAAAAAATTAAAAAGTCCAAAGAGAACATTTCATTGTCTCCACAGTGTCTTTCATGTAATCAATGTCCCAAATGAATATCTTGAAAAAAAAAAATTCCTGCCCCTCAAAGAGTTAAACGTATCTTGAATGTAACAAGTATTAGGAGAGAAATGAAGGCTTGACTTCATATGTTTACCGTTGTAGGTTTGTGATACATGATTGGATTTTTAAAAGAAGTACATGCAATATTCTCGGATCTCCCGCGTGGGTGATCTATCTGAATTCTTTCCTGCGTTGTCCCCATAAAGCAGCTTTTTGGTTCACCCAGCCTCAAATTAATGGGTACCTGGAGGCAAGCCTGGTAGGTAAAGGCGGCCCGAGAGTGGTGCTGACCACATCACCTCCAAAATGGCCTAGATGGAGAATGTGTGTGGCCCTACCCCCACATCCCCTAAATGTGCCTTCATGACATGGTGCTATATGCACATGGAACTTGACCTTTACCTTCGCATGTAATATTATTGGTAACAGTTTGATATAGTGAAAACACATTTCATTCGTTTATTTCCGAATTATTTACATCTGTACTTACCTTATATGCGTAGCGGAACATTTTTCAACTTGGTATTATGTTTTTATCACTGAAAAAGGCGTAATTTTTCACATTACAAGTATTTATTGGTCGTTGCTAATTCGCTTTTGTTGCACACAATATGGCGGGCAAATCTTGACTCACGATGTCTATCGTCAGCTGATATGCAGTGTTTCCAAACTTATGAACCGAACAATGCCGCACAAACTATTAACAAAAGGTTTTAAGCGAAAATTGATCCACAAACCATTGACGGAAGGTTAGGTTAGGTTCAGTTAGAAAAACATAGAAAATTAAATTGAAAAACAAAACAAGCTGTTTCACTTTCACTTCACTTAAATGCCCTGCATGCTACCGGCTTGCTTAAAAAATTCATGCACTCTTCTCTCTAGTGGAAAATTTCTTCCTTCACGATTCCATGTTCAATTAAAAAATCTCGTGGGTCTTCAATATCCGGGAACATTTTCACAATGCAACCTTCACACGTCATCTTGTACAACTACCGCGTGGTTGCTACACTAACAGGGGGTTACATAATCGAACGCACGGAACATTTGATTCACGTAGTCGACAGTAATGGAGGCACGAGCTATCGTGCAACGGAGATACATTAATGTCGAAAAGTACATTATTTACAGGCCGAATAAGTTGCACGAATGGAAAAAACACTATTCCGAGCTTCCAAAAGTCCACAGGAACTTAATTCCGTAAGTAAGTAGTTTCCCTTTTTTTCTCCTGTAAATTTGAAGAAATGTGTTTTCACTATATCAGACTGTTACCATATTATTTTTCGTATAAAGCTATCTTGCATAAAATGGAAACAAGCTTGTTTCAGACATGATTGGCCGAAGATAGTATTTTTATTATTAAGAAAACAGTGTTCGCCACTTTCCACGGTTACCGACAAAGTTAAAAAAAATTCTAAGTTCTACACTCACATTAGGTGCAAAATCATGACTCTTTATCAGTTTAAGGTCTCTTTTGGTGTAATTGTGTTATTATAGGCGAAAGCTCTTTTAGTTCATCATTTAATTCAGTAGCCTTCAAATGTTAACATTACGGCAAGTTTTCTACACTTTTCAGACAAAAGATCAGATGGCATGTCTTTATGCTTACTAATATCATAAACTGCTCAAATCTTCCTCTTAGAGCTAAAATAATCGTCTAGGACCTGGTCATAAAAATTATCTTTGTACCTTTTGTTCGGATCTTCAAAGTTTCGTCATACTGAATCTGCTTCTTCTTTCGATTTCGACCCTGTACACTGTTGCCTATCTGTGGATCATCTATATCTAAATTCGAAGCCAATTCTTTCTCATCAACCGGAACTCACAGGTCGCCGCACCCCGATCATGAGTGGAGGGAAGGAGGCCCTACCAGGCTGCCAAGTGATGTCTAAGAAACTTTGAAATTTTTCATCACTCCTGCTTTTTGTCAAAGCGCTGATATATTTCCAAGAAATATAACAGCATCTAACACATCGCAGATTTTGAAGACATTTGCTCATTACATTACGTGGAATAAAAAGTCATACCAGGTAACTAATGAGCACAGGAATGTAAAGCCACACAACTGGTTTGCAATACACTGAGCCTGATGTACGACCATTTGGACAGTTTTATTGTCGCCAGTTATTTGAAGGAGGGCATCATAGACCTCTCCTACTTGATATCTCAACGGAGTTAAGGCATCGAATCTGCTTCCCCCTTGCCCTTGCCCCTCAGTGGTTTTAAAGTCAGACTACTGATAGATTCCTTCAATACGGTGGGTTGGCCATATATTAACTTCCAAGTTATATAATATAATATTAGATTATAATTTTCAAGTTTTCAGTAGGCTTATCTTTTTCTTCTCTTCAAATTTTGTCGCCCTGAAAATTTGCCGCTCTGGGAGGTGGCACGGGTCGCCCCCTTCCGCCTGTCCGGCGCACATTTATGTATAAACTTTTCAGATTTATGTACAATTCGCACAAACAGTTGAGCAAGTTCGAAAGTGTACCAGGGTCAAATTTTGTCATCTCCCAAAAGCGAACTGTATTGTGAACAGTGTCAACCATTCTTGTAACGTCACTCTGCACTCCTATTCATATGAAGTGGCACATTTTATTAGGTTGGGCATTTGAAGCTTGTACCATTTTATCTGAACAGGAATGTACATAATTTTAGCATTTGACCAAAACATTTGAAACTGTCAGAAACCTGCACTTGCTGACTCGAAACTGTTATCGCCTAGCATTCAAGTGGTATCAGGTTCGATTCCCGGTAGAACCATATTACACAGCTTTTCGGATGCCTTTTAAAATTGGCCTCCCCCGTGCGCAGTGGTTGCGTGGAAGCCTTCTAATCAAGGGGTCCCGAGTTTGATTCGCGGTGAAGGCACGTTGTGGTTCGGATCCCACTTTAAACTGTAGGTCCAGACCCGATAAGCCTTACTGTGCAAACACCAAATCAAACAACCAATATCAACCAAATCTTTTAAAAGTTATAGGTCAAGTTGCAATTAACCTATCTGACAATTAAGTAGACCAAAACTTTGACAAAAAAAGAACTATTCGTTACCTCAGTTGCGTAGCTGAGTGGTCGAATCCTGATCTCGATACCGAATGTTCCGCGCGTGATTCCTGAGCTGGGCAAGGATGTTTCTTTGTCAGTGTCCTTCCATCAATTAAATTTCATCACCCTCAATCCTCGTCTTCGCGATTAGGCAAAATGGCGGAAAAGCAACTTAAAATAAGAGACATATAAAATCAAGGAGCACAAATGAGTGACAATTTAAGCCAGAGTTTTTGGTCAATTTAATTGCATTTTATGGTGCCTTTTTAAGTGACAATTTTAGTGCCTTTTAAAATGTAAGAGTGCCTTTTTTGGTGCCTATTTGACTGACTATAGGTTTTTAGTGCCTGGAAAATTTATTATATAAAAAAATTATTCATGTCTGTAGATTAATTTAAATTTTGAAAATGAACAGTATCTTAACAATCACTAACATTATAATCAATCAAAGAGTGTAGTCATTTCAATGGGACACCCCGTATTTCCATATAAGTTCCTGACTGTTACAGAAACTCTCCCAACGAAAACAACAAAAATATTTTTTTAATGCACACCCTGTACTCACATTTGCATCTTATACAATGCAAACTTACTTTTCTCGAAAAGCAGGGTGCGTTGTCTTTTTATCTGCCTTTGAGGGTGTCGAAGAAGGTCGAAACGCATGTGCACGCGGGAAAGTGTGGGGTCAGATGTGGATGATGGAGACGTGAAGGTAGATGGCGCTGTTATTACGTGAAATTCAAATTTTCAGTAATTTTGGCAGTTGGTTGGTATTGAAAAAGTCGGTACTAAAAACCGAATCACACGGAACTGGATTTCCAGTATGAGTTTCCAAATTGGCGCTGGACTATTTAGCTGGCTGGAAATGATGACTGCCAGGCTGGCTGGTGGACTGGTTTTGACGACTAGGCTGTGTTCTAATTGCAACTGACTTGCTAGAAAATCTGAGCAAAAGTTTTGTCATTTGAAGATAATCTGAGTTTGGCAAGGGAAATTTTTTTGTCTGTTGTCTCCGAGTATTTATTATTTCTGTACGCTGCTAGATGAAAGATTTGGTTTGGTTTGATTTGATTTATTTTACTTCGCTTTTGTGCCACTTTTGGCTAATTTGCGACGATGGGGATGAGTGATGATATGAAATTGATGAATAGACACAAACCCGAGACCCCTGGCATTAGAGCGCGATGTGCTAACCACTCCACCACGGAGCCGGCTCTAGATGATTCATGTTCATTAATATCTTAGGAATTTAGCCAAAGTGATTATCATATTTTCTTTCGAACCAATTTCTAGCTCATACTTTAGAATATATATATATATATATATATATATATATATATATATATATATATATATATATTAATAACAGCAGTAGCTATTCTCCTACGACGTTCTTCAAATATCTTTGTCTCCTCTGCGCAATGCCTTGTGGGAACACAAGTGTGGTAAAACAAGCAGATGAGCCAGTACCGAACTGGAAAATCCAGCAGGAGATATAGCCACCTGTGACAAAGGCACAAGTAGAACCGTCCTTTGCTCCTAGGTGTCTCTCAACGTCAGATCAAGGGCAGCCTTCTTGCAGTTGGCGAGAAGTGTAAAATTGAGTACTACTGTCCGAATTCCCTTTCCACGTACTTCGCACAGGAACCGGAGACAGTCTTCCTGAGCAAGTGCAACGTTACCCAGGCGATCCGGCAGCAACTCCGGAACCTCGCGGTACCAGTGTGCAGCAGTGGAAACCGTTTGGCAACCCCAAACGAGAAACCCATCCAGAAGTACAAGCCTCCAAGACGCTGGATTACAGGGGCTCGCCACAACCCCCGGCAATGAATGTTGTGCTAAAGTTCCACTTTTAGCTTCTTACAGAGACGTGCGTCGGGTGGAGTCGAACGTCCTGGAAATTGAAATCCGCCATTTCAAGTTACAAGCAAGCAGACAGCTTATTATTTTTATTGTTAATAATATATATATATATATATAAAGTTCAGTTAGTTAGTATTTGAACAGAATAACCAAAGTGAAAACTGCGTTAAATCGAAAATTCAGAATAAAATGCAGGAACCAGATTATATTTATTTATTTATTTATTTATTTATTTTACCTAACGTTTCAGACTGAATGACCATTTTATACTGAAACAGTGAAACACTAACAACAATAATAACAACAAAAAATAGAGTACAAGATGGCACAAGAAGAAATCAAAATTATACATACTTCGTTAACCATTTTCTAAAACTTTGCTCTGGCAAGAATATGCCCGCATTTGGAGACAGATTATTAGATGAGCGAGGAAGCCTGTAGAATTATATCAGTTGATCCAAAGATAAATGGTTCCACCATTGTAACTATTCCATAGAAAATTTTCCCCTCTAACTTTTAAAGATGCCTATTTTTTGCACGAAGAGTGTAAAAGTTTATAACAAAATAGAATAACTATCCATTTGAGTACACTAACTGTGTGAGTGTGAAGTGTAAAACTAGGTATTCACTCATCATCTGGTCTACTCATCGATTAGAAAAGTCCCCCTAATAATTTGCGTAAAAATCCATTATTTTTATTGGTTTATGATACATATTATTGCATAATAATAATAATTGTCCTCCTCCGTGGCCGTGCGGTCTAAGGCACCTTGCGGGACGGCATGGATTCGATCCCGGGTTCAGTCTCCGGGAATTTTCGGCCTGTGTATAGGGCCGGTGGCAACACACCATCATGAGGAAATTGGGGAGCTACTAGTGAGTAGCGTAACCCGGTCTCGGAAATCTCCTACAACGACTGGGGGTTCGACGTGCTAACCACACGTCACCCCATTACCGGTTGAAGAACTCCACAGCTCTAGGTAGTATTGTGGGAGGGAGTTAGGCGAAGGCCCTTTCGAGGGCTGTCGAGCCTTGGGTTATTATTTATTATTTCATAATAATAATTATTATTATTATTTCTAGTAAAAACATAACATAGCATAACTCGTGGCTCTAAAGCCTTGGAAGGGCCTTGGTCTCTCCCCGACTGCCAGTCTCCCTCCCATAATCCTACCTAGAGGTGTGGAGATTTTCAATTGGTAATGGGGCCACTGGCCACTACCCTGTTGTAACCCATTTAATTTATTCTCAGATTTCACTATTGATCTGTAGGTCACTTTGTGCTGTAAGTAACGAACTTCGGGTAGCAACCAGTGCCTTCCCAAAGTAACTTTCTTTGACTCTGATAGAAGATAATATTTCTATAACCTAATTCTCATGGACGTCCGCAAGATTTTTCCAGGGAGGGGCAAACAAGGTATTTTTTTCCAGGGGGAGCAAAGGAGGCATACTGTCCCCCATAATAGTGATGCCCCTCAAAAAAACACTGCTTCAGTTTGAAATTATCATGTTCCTTGAACACCCTTAACATAAATTAATTGACTAAAATGAAATTATGTGAAATATATACCTTTAGGTAGACGTTCATTTTCCATGAGGACCGCGGCCCCCTCTTGTCCCCCCTTTCGGACGCCCATGAATTCTCAAAGTCAGGAAACTAGGAAGAAAAAGGAAGCTCAAATTATTTTACACTATATCAACTTTAATCGACATATTACTTTCACATGTTTGAAATAATTTAAAATAGATTTTTTTTAATAGCACGTGTCAACAGTGGTTCTTATAACTCGCCCGAGTAAACCTGATCATCGTAAAGTAGAAATAGTTTATCAAAAGCAAAGGTAGAGAAAAACAGAATAAACAAAAAATCTAGCGAGAAAATCATGAGCTATAAATTTGGTCCTGTGTCTTTAGGATGTCAATTACACAGCTTACTACATACTTGCTGTTATTTGTGTCAGAAACCAATTTCACGCACAATAATTGCAGCTTTGTAATTCAATTAAGGTTCGTTTGTTTGATAGATTTGGTATTTTAAGTCCACTTGATTCACAGTAAGGCTAATTGGAACTGGACCTACAGTTAAAAAAATTTCCGAACCTATATGTGCCTCCACCGGATATCGAACTCGGGACCCCTTAATTACAAGGAAAAGACGTGGTAGCTCTTTGAAAGAAACATGTTGGCTGGGAGCAGTGGCGGCGATTAGAGGGGTCGTGGGGAGCAGTTGCCCCCACTTTTCGCCACTATTGCCCCCTCACTATGTTAAACCTTACCTACAAATGGAAATATATATATTGTATTTGCCCTCCCCCACTTTTGGAACCTTGCCCCCCCCCACTATTGGAACCCAATCGCCGCTACTGGCTGGGAGGATCCCAGATTTGCTCTAACAGGGAGATTAGATTTTGCCTGAAATCATTCATATTAGATATAGAAACGGAAAAATAAGTTTAACTCTTAGGTTGTAAAATATTTTTGAAATATTTACTAGACATAACATATCGATCAGACATTCAAAACATTCCTTTCGAAATTTATCCCTCATGATCATTTTTCTTAGAACGATATTTATATACTCGCGTACTTTCGACGTGGCCTTTGGCCACGTCTTGTACGCTCGCATGCGTGATCTTCGGCCACGTTGTGGGAGTAATCATGTTATAGATGGGGTAAAATGTCTGCATGTTTTATTGGATGAAGCCAAGCAAGTGTATAAGTTGGCTAATTTAAAAAGTTTAGAAAGTAACGTTATGTCTGTATGGGCTCTAAAAAGGTACAAATATTCAAAATATTATTGTCTATTTTCCTAATAATAAACTGAGTAAGTAATAACAGTTTCAAGATAATTACATGTAGTTGGATGTTTAGCATAAACGAATTCAATAGCGACACTAAATTGGAAATGCAATCTTTCTGCCATTCTCCTCGAATTCCTACCTTGCCTCTGTAATAAATTCTGACTCTCGTATTTTGAAATTCGAAAAGTCTAGCATAATTCCCTTACAGTAGTTCTTGGGGTGAAAATAAACTTTCTGTAAGTTCCCTAGCAACGTCCGTTTGCATGGTGAAGAACAAGCACGGCAAACGCTCTAAATAATTGTTTGTTATTATACCTCTAAACATTTAATTAAAACAACCACGATGTAAATATATTCGCATTGAGTTTACCAATATATACGTAAGTAATTGATTCTGGGCTGAAACTCCTTATGTAGATGTCACCCTTGTTTAAGGCACCTTTTCGAACCAGGTGTTGATTCATCTGTGTGTGATCTGTGACAAATATAATGTAGCTAGACAATTAAGAATTGAAGGAAACAATGTGTGCAAAAAAGAAAAGCCTTGGAAACGGTTGCTAGGGACGTGAAAAAAGGGCATTTTCACCCTTAAGGAAGGGCCGATTGAGCCATTTTTGAATTTTCTCGGCCTTTTGGGACGATTTCATGGGGGGTCGTAATCGGGCGTTTTTCGCCTCCGGGGCTTCCTTCATGGAGAACATTTATGTCAGTGAGTCAGTGAGTGAGTGGTGGGATTGGGGCTATATATATATTGGACGACCAGTGTTCATAAACTATCATGCAGGAAAAAACGCTCTAAAATTTGAATTTGTTGCTACTAACATCGTTAATCACAGCCCCTTCAAAGAGTATATTTTACTCTAATATTTTCGTCTAAGCTTGTGGAGAAAATACAAGAAATCAGCGCTTATGATATTCAGAAATAAGTCTATAGTCACGTTGCCTCAGTGGCTCCATCTATACGTAAATACGAAAAGCATTACCTTGCCGAACTGAAAATCCTTCAGAAGACCGCTACTAGATGGCATATAATTCCCGTGAAGAGCCATTCCATGTGAAAGTGGTCAAACAAGGTTGTATTTTTATTCAATGTATCACTACAGCGCCTTGAATAACGTAGTGTGGTAAATGGCACTGTTCTGGCATCTCTGGCTGGTTCCACTCGAAAATGATACCACTAGAGGCGCTGGTGTCGGTACACGTGCTAGGCATTCGTCTGCTTATAATGGAAGTAAATGGAGTTTTCGCTGCAACGCAGGCACGTATCCAAGCGAGGGGCCTAGGGTGCTCGATTCCCCCCGAAAGGTTTCGGTTTACACTAGATAAAATGAGATTTTTTTTGTTTCTTGTGGTGTCAAGTTAAATAGTGTGACGTTAATTTAAGGAGAGAAATAATTATCGAGGTAAGACGGAGAATATTCTATAACCCTGTAATTGTAACAGATCGTATCCAAGGTAGGAATCAGGGGGCTCAAGCCCCCTTCAGAAAATTTTCAGTTTACGCTAGATAAAATTAGGTTTCTGGCTTCTTGAATAATATGATGATAATTTGAGAGAGATAATTATCTAGGCAAGACGGAGAATTTTCTGTAACCCTATTATTGTTAATGGCTCGTATCCAAGATGGGGATCAGGTGTTCGAGTTCTCCCCCCCCCCTCCTTTAGGAAATTGTTTTGTTTACACTAGATAAAATTACGTAGGTTTTTGACTTCTTGAATAATGTGTTAATAATTTGAGATATATAATTATCGACGCGAGACGGAGAATGTTCTATAACCCTGTTATTGTTAATAGTGTATATCCAAGGTGGGCATCAGGTGTCTCGAGTCCCTCCCCCAGGAATTTTTTCAGTTTACACGAGATAAAATTAACTTTTTGTCTTCTTCAATAATGTGACGATAACGTAAGGAGATAAATAATTATCGAGGCAAGACGGAGAATGTTCTATAACCCTGTTATTGTTTATAACGCGTATCCAAGGTGGGAATCGTAACTCGTGCCCCCCCCCCCCACCAGGAAATTTTTCAGTTTACACTTCAATAATGTGACGATAATTTTAGGAGAGAAATACTTATCAAGGCAAGACCGAGAATGTTCTATAACCCTGTTGTTGATAATATTGCACGTAAACTTTTCTTACGCTTTTGGTGTTGTCGTAGCGAACTTGAACTCTATGTAGAGACTTGTCAGCATTTGGAAGCTGCACAACAAAGGTAGCGCCACAGGTAAGGCGATTCGGATTCATTGTAATTTTTTAATCTCTGGAAAGCGCGAGAGGGAACGTTCTTGAATAAGAGAAGGAGTCGAAGTACTGGAAATATTTACGAATCGTTTTATCTGCGGAACATTCTAGAATATAATGAGGATATTAATACGCGGCTTCAATTTCCCGGTTGATCTGTACAACAGAATAGGTGGAGACTTCTGAGGTAAGTATGACAATTCATACAGTCGATTAGTGATCAGTCAGTGTCCATTGGTTGCTTTATAAGTTCTAGTGATTCGAAAATGAAATGGACTAAATACCGTAAAGTAACGAAGTCTACTACTAGTTCCAGTTCTGTCCCAAAGCTAAAGATATTGACGACAGCTGAACATCGAGTAGTGCTACGAGTAGTTCGGGTCGAAAGACGAAGAGATCGAAGGACTCTCTCTCTAAAGTGAATATTTCGGCAGTATCGGGCTGGGCATTGGAGCGTTTTATTAAAAAAGAAATAAGCTGCACATATCAACTGAAAATCAAAGTTTTGAGCGATGATTTGGTTATGCCAATTCCAAATTTTTTGTGTATGCAGTCCGATAATTTCATGACATAAAAAATTACTTTTGTTTAAGGCTACTGGTTTCGACACACACTCAACATACAATTTTGAACACTTGCGAGTGCTTAGGCCTGAATATGAAGAATTTGGTGGGTTTCGGCTTTTAAGCTGCAAACATGGGAGGACAAGACACATTAGTAGTGTTCAGACTCGAATGAGAGAGAAATATTCGTGAACTGTCTGCGTCCAGTTCCCAGCACTCAGTTTGAATCTCGCGTTGTCGAGTGGATTGTGCATTCCGTGCATGTGTAACACCTTCGTAAAAACACTTCTGGGGATAGATGTGTTGATGCCTGATGAGAAGAAGTGGACAAACACACATACTGAGATGGTTCCAGCACACAATGTTCATGCATGGAAACAGAGGAGTTGAGTGGTAGAAAATATCCCGATTTCACGTTCTGATTAAAATGACAGCCTTAAACAGTGGCGACGATTTAGGAGTTAGTTGCTCCCCATTATTTTGCCTCCACACTATCACACTATATCATCTTAATGCTTGTCCCCTTGTACCCCCACATTTTGGAACCCAATTGCCACCACTGGCCTTAAACATACAATTGTGATACCCCTTTAAAAAATGGTGTTCAGCCCCCTTCCCCACCGAAAGGAATTCCTGGATACGTGTCTGCTGCAACGTCTTATTCTTTTACATGAAGCATTTCTATGAATGTGATAATTGATATGATATTTGGTACAGTGGTCGCGAAGATATTAATGAACATTCTAGACAGTCGATGACGTCCTGTTATCGTTATACTTTCATTAATAATACAGGAGAAAAAATACGCTTGGAATGCTCTTGGTAACTAAATTGTTGTAGGTTCATAATTAGTATTATCATCATCATTTCTTTTAAAGATATACACACTGAAGCATTTATATTTCTTATATTTACTGTATCTTTTCTTCCGCTTTAAACTAATCGCGGCGATGATGATAGCGACGATTGCATGGAACGACAAGGGGAACCCCACAAAACGTTCTTAGTGCCATCGACATGAGTGTAAGGAAACTTTCAAAACAATGGGACAAGCGACACGGGATGTTCACACTGTCACACTAGTGACACACACTTCCAGACTGTAAAATAGCATTCATTGCACATGAGGGTCCAAAAACATTCGCCACTTCATTTCTCGTGACATTCTAGCCTGATTTGATATATCACATCACCCCCTTTCCTTTGAAAAATGTTTGCGTTGAATTCAATATGGCGGTGAACAATATGCCGGACCTGCGCTTGACACACACGGTTAGGGATCTCCCTGTGCCTAACCTATTTCTTTCCTGACATGACCAGAATAACTCCTTTACCTTTTTTAGGAGGTGTTACGGGACTTTTGACTCGTGATAGTTCATGTACGAGGGGTAGTCATAAAGTTTTAATTATCACCTCGAAAAATTAAGCTGCGTCCATGAAACCTGGTGATGGTGTTAGTCCTTCTCTACATATTCACCCTTCAATGCGACGCATTTTTCCCAATGATGGATGACTTAGCAGAGACCTTGGTTGTAGAAGTCTGCATTTTGGCTGTTCAGGAAACGTTCCACCTTGAAAATCAACTCGTCGTCATTCTGGAAACGCCTGCCACGCAATGGTTTCTTCATCCGAGGAAAGAGGAAAAAGTCACTGGGTGCCATATCAGGAGAATACGGGGGATGGGGCAAAATTTGTTAGACCAAAGAAGCAGCATGTGTGACTATGTCCTGTGCAGAATGAGCTGGGGCTTTGTCGTGGAGCAACTTCCTGTGACGCTTCGTCTTGACAGCCTCCCGTACCCATGTAGCACACAAAGGTTGGGCCAACGTTGGTAAATGGTTACAATTTTTTTTGTGCCAACGGTTGGCGAACTGTTGGCGATGTCCGCCTTGCCATCAATCTCCCAACCAAATATTTCCCAACGTTGGCCCAACTACGAGGGATGATCGGAAAAAAAGGTTACAAAGCCTATTATGGCTTATGTGTTAGAAATAGCTGGAAGATCAACACACCTGATGATGGACGGCACTCATCACTAGTCCTCGATGTAATCACCTTTTGTTTTCAAGCATTTGTCACAACGGTACATGCGGTTTTCCATACCGGTTGCACAGAAATACACGTCAAGTTCTCGTAGCCACCGTGAGGCAGCTCTTTTGACATCATCACATGTCAGATAATGGTGGCCAGCCAACCAAATGGTAGTCCCAGCTTAGCTGATATTGAGCGTAATGTTCTTCTTCTGTTGTCACAAATACACTCATCCACAAGAGCACAGTTCACGTCAGTGGTTGAGGTACTGGGCCTACAGCTGCGTCCAGGGTTGTCATTAACAATACTGGTCCGTCCTTCTTTGAAGGCACGACACCACTTCGCTACATTTTGCCTTGAAATTGTACCCTCCCCATACACCTCCACAATCTGCCTATGAATGTCAGCAGGTGTAGTGCTTTTGGCCCACAGGAACCGCACCACTGCCCTCACTTCTACTCTTGACCAATTTTCTAGACGAGTCACCATTTTAAATGACAGCTTCTCGGGTGTACATGGTCAGAATCCGAAGTCCTCAAACTCGCAACAAGAGAAACATGTTACGAGGGTCACTATTTATATTTTGAGCCTAACAATGAAAAAACAGGAATTTGGCATTGAAAACTGCTTTATTGTTTTTCGAAGTTTTCTCCTTTATGGTCAATACACTTTTGCATTCGTTCGAACCATTTGTAAAAGCAGTTTTTCCAATCTTCTTGAGACACCTCCATAATATGGTTTTTGAACGCATCAACGGCGTCTTCCGCCGACGAAAATCGTTGTCCACGCAATTTATTCTTAACATTCGGGAACAAGAAGAAGTCATTGGGTGCCAAATCAGGACTGTATGGCGGATGACCCATCAATTCGATTTTTTGACTGTTCATAAAGTCGGTTGTTAGACGAGATGTGTGACAGCTGGCATTGTCTTGATGAAGAATGATCCGACGGCGTTTGTTTATTTTCCGTATTTGACCGAAGACCTCTGGCAAACAAATTGTTGTGTACCATTCAGAGTTGACCATTCTACGTTCCTCTAAAGGCACAGTTGCCACATGACCAGTTTTCCCGAAAAAACAGGCGACCATTTGTTTCGATGTGCTTCGAGCGAGAACAACTTTTGTTGGATTGGGTTCATCTTGAAACACCCATACAGTCAACTGCTGTTTACGTTCCGGCTCATATGCATATATCCATGATTCGTCACCTCTTACAATCTTATATACATCTTTTGAAGCACCACGATTGTATTTATTGAGCATTTGTTTGCACCAATTGGCGCGAGCGTCTTTTTGAGTTTTTGTCAAATTGTGTTGGATCCAACGAAAACATACTTTTCTCACAGCTAAATGATCATGTAATATTTTATATATGCTGGTGGAACTAATGCCTATGGTTGCCTTAATCTCACGGTATGTCACATGACGATCTTGCAGTATTAGGTTTTGCACAGCATCAATGTTTTCTTGAACAACAACTGATTTTGGACGATCTTCACGAATCTCGTCGGTGAGCGAATGGCGGCCACGATTAAATTCGTTATACCAGCGTTTCACAGTGGCAAAGGATGGGGCTTCATCGCCAAATGTGGAAGTAAGTTGATCGATGCACTCTTGTCTTGATAATCCACGTCGAAAATCGTAAAAAATCATCGCACGAAAATGTTCACGAGTTAATTCCATTTTCTTGTTGTCGCGCAATCTCCAAGGCAACATAAACAACCCAAATGAAGCTATTGACAAAACATTTGAAGTACGTTATGGTCAATAATGCCAGACGATTCCGTGCAAACGTCAAATCGCGCCTAACTTCAATCAGTGTTGCCAAGGCTCAAAATATAAATAGTGACCCTCGTATTAATTTACACATACATTTTCGTTACGTTACAGTGAATAAAACAAATGTTATATTCTTTGTAAGCTTTTTTTCCGATCATCCCTCGTACAATGGAAAAACTTTGCCAACCATCTCCCAACCAAATCTATTTCCCAACGTTGGCCCAACTACAATGGAAAAACTTTGCCAACAATCTTCCAACCAAATCTATTGCCCAGCATTGGGCTAACTACTGTGGAAAAATTTCCCAACCATTAATATTCAAACCAAAAACCAACATGCCAATGTTAATACTTTTCGCAAGTTAGTTTATAATATTAATAAATATTTTACAAACAATTGCATCATTTCTTGTATGTATAAAAATTTATTAAGATTATATTATTAAGACATTTTCAAACACTGGAGAAGAATAAAAGGAATGATAAAAAAATTATGTATATATCATTATAAAAGTAAAACATTTCTTAGCGGAGCCAATAAGCAAAACGAATTTCACATATACTATTCAAGACAATCACCTTCATACATTACAAAAAAAGTGGCAAAATGGTATTGTATTTATTGAAGGAAAAAATGTGCATGAGGTTAACAATTCAGTTGTCAAAGAACACAATGTCATTTCAATAGAATAGTTTATTATTACAAAATGGAATACATCCAAATGCTGATGTGTCAGCGAAATCTACTGTAAGAATATACTTTTTATGTAAATAAATTGAGGATCCCAGCGGTAGAAGCCTCAATGAAGCTTTTTTCCGATGCGAGCCTCAGCAACTGGGCGGGTCGCAGGTGGCGGATAGCGAACGGCCACCAGATATGGTGGTTAGCTGCGAATAAGGCAATGCCAAATAAGCAGTCCCGGACCGAGGCGACAATGATAACAGGGCCTGGGGAGGATGGTCTTTGAGTAGTATGATTTGTGATATTATTGGCGCGAAAAATGATGAACCCCCCCCCAGGCAGATTTGGCTACACTTAAAACTTGCTCAACATGCCCATATGAGCTTTTTGCTCAAGTGTGGTACTCCGTCTAATCCAAGATTTTTGTAAAAATGCCCTCGGGAAGTTCCTGTGAAATGATGAGCCCCCGAGATTGATTTGTCCACACTTGCAAAAGGCACTTCTGTCAGATTGTTGTCCATAATCCTGTCAAAAATATGCCCCTCTTGATATTTTTGTTGCCCACACCTAAAACTAAGCCAAACGTATTAACACACACACACACACACCCACACCCACACCCACCCACCCACACACACACACACACACACACACATACACACACCCACATACACACACACCCACACCCACCCACATTGACCTTGACCTTGAGATGACCTTGACCTTGACCTTGGCATTGACCTTGACCTTGACCTTGGCCCTGACCTTGACCTTAACCTTGACCCTGACCTTGACCTTGACCCTGACCCTGACCACACCCACCTACATACACACCCACCCACATACACACCCACACCCACCCACACCCACCCACATACACACTCACACACACCCACACCCACCCTCACATATTTACTTCCGGTCCACTTGTGGCCTATTTCTGGTTTATTTATATTGCATCATGTTTTGCAACAAATTATTACCCAATATTATGCAATAAATTATTAGACATGTGTTGTTTTCTGATTGGTTGGTTATGACATAATGTGATGATGTGTTATATTCTGATTGGCTTATTGTTTCAGATGTTTTCAATGTGGTCTGTGCTTAGGCTATATAAAGAGATTTTGCATTGCATATCAGCCAGTATTGTGAGAGTTGTTGAAGAGTAAGGGTGTGTTGTTGCAGTGCTGCTCATATTTTTTTAAACACGAAAATATTGCAGATTTGTATAAATTGAATTACAAATCTATTTGATTTAATATACAGAATTTTTGACAACCTGTCATAGGTTTATTAAGTATAGAGTTTTGATTTGAACCCCAAGAAATTTTATATAAATACCAAAGCCAAAAATATTAACACACACACACACACACACACACACACACACACACAAATCAAACTGCTGAACCCAACTGATATTTTTTATTAAGCATAGAATTTTGATTTGGACCCCAGGAAATCTTATATAATAAACAACAACAAAAATGCCAAATCAAAAATATTGTAATCAATGCAATATGAATATATCCAGCCCCAATTGGGCCAGGCATCAAAGGAATTGTAATCCAGACAAATGCAGAACTCCCACAAAAATATGCCCAAAATGCCATAGAAAATATAGTCTGGAATATTTCACATATAAACATAAAGGTACTTGCTCTGCACAGTCATCAACATTGCCCCCTCAACCATCTACATCTGGTCTGAAAAGGAAGCATGAAACACCTGTTAATGCTGGACCGGCAAAGCAGCCACGCTATGCACCACCTATCCATAGCAGTTTTAACGGCCAATTAAGGGATCACCGTTTTGTATCAGAGCCAAGATGTGACATTAAGAATTTTTTGAACAGTATAAATTCTGATGTGCAGGCAATTCTAAATGCACAAAATGGCTCTTATAAGCTGTCCCTCAAATTGTTTACACAATATAAGAAGCCAAATGGCACAAAATTTACACAGCCCCACATAACAGAAACTGTACCGGTATATTCAAATGCAAATTCAGACAAAATAATAAGCAGTTTGATAGATCAATTGAATATTAAACACTCTGAATTTGCTGGAAAAGAGTCTGGATGGAGCCTATGCGGATCTTCACACAAGTTATATATTAATATTTCTGAATTCAACCCATTACAAGGATCTACATATTTGCCTTTACCTGCCAATATTAAAAACAAAAGAGCCGTGGTTAACATGGAAAATAATGATGAGAAATGCTTTATGTGGTGTATTTTAGCTGCTTTGTATCCAGTTTTAAGGGATCCTGAGAGAATAAGTTATTATAAACAGCATGAAAATGATTTTGATGAAGCAATGGAGGGTTTAGAATATCCAATGTCTGTTCAGAATATTGATGAATTTGAAAAAAGGCCAGGGATATTAATGGTAAACAATTATCTATTAATGTATTTATTTGTTCTACTGGCCGTGGCAATTGATTGTTAGCACCTCTCTGAATCAGTACATTTCATGATGATTCTGCTGTTCCGATTGATCTGCTCTTAATTGAAGGGGATGATACACACCATTACACTCTGATACATAATCTTGAAGCTTTAGTGAGAACACAACTAGACAAATCCAATACAATATTCAAGTTGTGTAGAAGATGTTTAATTGTATTTGATGGTAGAAAAATGGTGAATGGTGTTTGTGAAAAGAATGCAGAAATTGCTAAAAACAAGTTAATTGAGCATCTGAAATACTGTGGCAACCATAAACCTGTTCATATGGTGATGCCTAATCCAAGTGAAAATGCCAAATTCAAAAAATTTGAAGCCTTGTTGGAACACCCAGCATATATAGTCTATGATTTTGAATCAAACCTCAAACCCCTTGCATTCTGTAGCCCAGATCCTGATGAACCTTCAATTACATCATACCAGCTACATGAACCTTCTAGTTTTTATTATGTGGTTGTACAGGATGGGGTTGTTAGTAAAAAAGATTTATACATGGGAGCAGATGCCATCAAAGAATTTGCACAAAGAATAGAAAATGAGTGCCGTTGCATAGCATCTAATGTCTTATTAAAATCAAAACCCATGTTGCCTTTAACAGAGGAACAGATTGAAGATTTCAACAATGCAGAAAAATGCCCGGTTTGTGATTCTGAATTTTCAGATACAAATATCAAGGTACATCACCATTCCCATACAGATGGTAAATTCTTAATGCCCCTGTGTAATAGCTGTAATATTAAGATCCAGAGACCAAAATTTGTCCCTATATTTTGCCATGGAGCATCCAATTATGATTTCCATCATTTGGTCAGGTACGAGGGGTTTGACAAGCAGAATTTAAATATTTTAGCTGAAAATAATGAAAAATATATTGCCATTAGCAAAATAATTAAAGTTAATGGTGTTCCTATTCACTTAAGATTTCTTGATTCATACAGAATTCTGTCTGCTAGCCTGGCTACACTGGCCACTCAATTATCTGATGATCAATTCAAAATCACATGTGCTTTGTTTCCAAATCAGGACCTGAAATTAATTAGGCGGAAGGGTGTATATCCATATGATTATGTTACAGATTTTTCTAAATTTGATGAGTGTTCTCTGCCACCACAACAAGAGTTTTACAGCAAAATCAGAGGATCTGGAATCACTGATGAAGATTATCACCATGCGCAGTTGATGTGGAACAATTTAAAATGCCAGACATTTGGTGATTATCACAAGGCTTATTTAAAACTTGATGTGACCCTCTTAGCTGATATACTGCAGGCATTCAGAAAATCTTCCATGGAAAATTATAAGCTGGATCCAATGTATTTTTACAGTGCTCCGGGCCTAGCATGGTCTGCAATGTTTTTAAACACTAAAATGCAATTGGATCTGATCCAGGATCAAGATATGTATCTGTTTATGGAACAATGTATAAGAGGAGGCATGGTGCAATGTTCTCAGAGATATGCCAGAGCAAATAACAAATATATTCCTGATTATGGTCCAGCACTGCCATCAAATTATATACTGTATGTAGATGGCAATAGCCTCTATGGTTATGCTATGATGGATAAACTGCCATATGCAGGGCTTGAGTGGGTTGAAGATTTCAATATTGAAGATCTTAAGGATTTTGATGACAGTAACTATGGCCTGTTCTTAGAGGTTGATCTGACAATTCCTGATGATTTACACAACACATTATCTGATCTGCCCCCAATTCCTGAGGTTGAGTGCTCACCTGGCTCTAAACAAAAGAAACTGATGATGACTCTAGAGCCAAAACAGGGTTATGTCTTATATTACAAAAACCTCCAGTTTCTGATGCATCATGGTGTTCAAGTAACCAAAGTTGGAAAAGTTTTGAGGTTCAGGCACTCAAGATGGTTGAAACCATATATTGATACAAACACTGAGCTTCGAACATCTGCAATGAGCCAATTTGATAAGACCTTGTTTAAATTGATGGTCAATTCTGTGTATGGCAAAACAATAGAAAATGTCAGAAAACATATTGATGTTAAAATAATTACTGACCCCAGCCGGAGCAAAAAATTGATTGCAAAGCCCAACTTCAATTACAGAAGAATTTATGATGAGAATATGGCACTTTTCAACATGAAAAAAACAAAGATCAAGTTTGATAAGCCTATTTATGTAGGGGCTGTGGTATTGGAATTGGCCAAATTACACATGTTAAAATTCTTTTATAATGTGTTGAAGCCAATTTATAAGGATCGTGTAAAACTGATGTACATGGACACAGATAGTTTTGTTCTTGATATTCAAACAGAAGATGTTTATCAAGATATAGCACAGCCTGAATTGTTTAAATATTTTGATACGACTGAACATTCAAAAATTAAACACCACAACAAAAAAGTGCCTGGCAAGTTAAAAGATGAGACACTTGGTGATGTTATTGTGGCATTTGCTGGGTTAAGGGCCAAGATGTACAGTTTTGAAACATGTAGTGGCGCTGTTGCCAAAAAGGCCAAGGGCATTGGCAGAGTGACTAGACAAAGAGCTTGAATTTGAAGATTACAAAAATTGCCTCAAATCATGTAGCACAATCAGAACATCAGAATCCAGAATTCAGAGTGTGGATCACTTGTTGACTACAAATATTGTAAGAAAAGTGGCTCTGGACCCACATGATGATAAGAGATGCATTTTGTCATGTGGCATACATACTTTACCATGGGGTCATTGTGATTTGAAAAGTGGCAATCAATGCCCAATTACAGAGCATGATTTGAAATAAATAAACATGCCTATGAACTTATTTGGGTTCAAAAAACAGGCTATTATGGACCTGCCAACACCACAACCCTCTTCTGATATAATATCTAAACTAAGTGCTTTGTTAATTATTCATCTGAACAGCATACTTACAGATGTTGATGATAAAACAGGTAAAATATTGTACATATTTAACAATAATTTAAATCATTACCAATTACCTGTAGGTGGTCAATTGCAATTTATTACAACCCCTGAGGGTAATGTCAAGTAGGGAGAAATATTTATAGAATTAAGTAATCAAACATGATTTCTGGCACTGTATATACTGTTTCTGCTGGTGACTGCTTATATATTGAGGTCCCTGGATCATATGACAAGCTTATACCTTTTTTTATAGAATTAAGAATCAGATATTCAATAATAAATAACCACTAAAACAAAATGCCTAATGATATATTTGGCCATACAAGACATGAAGATCACAGTGATGAGATTCTGATGCTTGATGTCGGAGTCAAGAAATTAAGAAGTGATTTACAAGCTTTACAAACCACACTCAATGCCAGTCTTCAACTAGAAATTACAAATTTACAATCACAATGCATGGACCCTCTTCTTAAAATTGATTCTGAACTCAAATTGCTGCTTCAGAAATATACTGACTTGGCCACATTGGATAATTTTCAAAGTTTAGAAGAAGCTGTAGCAGCTCTTCAAGCCAAATTTAAGACCCAGGCCACCAACTCTGAGCAATTGAAACAGCAATTGGAAGAGCAGATAAATAATGTCCAGACACAGCTCCAAACAATTGTCAAAAGCATAAAATCACAAGAAGATTTTGATCTAGTGATTTCCACTCTAAAGGAACAGATTCAATCACTCCAGATACCTAATCTGGACCCTCTGAACAATGCCATAGCCGAGGTTAAAGAAAAAATTGAGACACTTGAAAATTTTATGAACAACTTGACATCTTCTGATGCTTTGAGTGCAATAACTCGGAGTGTTGCAAACATCAAGCTGCAACTTGAAACATATGAAGATTTTGGAAAAATTCAAAGTACCATAACCCATCTTGAGGGTACAATAGCAGCAGTGCAAAGTGATTTGACAAATGTACAAGAATCTCTAGAATCCCGCCTGCCTGGTATTGTAGACACACTTGTCAGTGTCCAGCAACAGATCACAAAGCTTGAAAACCTCAACACTGAATCTGAACTATCTCGTTTTCATCACTTGATCGATGATATCCAAACAAAACTTGAAATTTTACAACAATCAACACCTACTCAGGCAGATATAGCCCTGCTCCAAGATGCTATGCGTGGTGTGGTTGATGCTTCTGAATTAAATGATGTGAAATTGGCACTTGAATCTTTGCAAAATACTGCATCAAATCTCCCGTCATCACAGGAACTTAAAAATATTAAGAGAGCTGTGAATCGCATATTGAAATCAGAAGATATCAAGAATATCCAGACAGAGATCAAACAACTTACTCAGACAGTGGCCACTCTACCAAATAATCAACATTTTAATGAACTGCATGCCCTATTTGAGGATATCAGAAGACAGGTCCATGATCTTACTGCTCAAAATTCAAAATTGGCAGTTATTGAAAATTTGCAACAAATTGTAGCTAATATCAAGCAATAGCTAGGGACCATGGAATCCAATCAAGCAAATGCTCTGTCTGTTTTTGCCACCCAGCTACAAGAGATTGTGCAACAATACAAGAAACTTGTTGTGGACATAAAAATCAAGCCAGGCCATGATGATGTTGTTAGGACTATCAATGAGCACCTTGAATCTGTAACAAGCAGATTGCTTACAGCAGAAAAAGAAATAACAGGCATAATCGAGAATCCTAAACATACAGTAATTCTTGAATTGTACAGCATCCCCAACAAAGAATATGATTCACCATTTACACCAGGTGGCAAAATATATATGCTGTCCCCTGCACAATTTTATTACCAGTTTTTTTGTTGGGGGCACACTGAGACCAATCAAGATCAAATATTGGCTACAACCACAGGCACACCACTACCCCATCTTATCAATAACAAATGCTGACAACAAACCAAAAATCACCAGTGTAGAGTTAGAGGATTTTACAGATCCCAATACATTAGAAACATCTTATGCTGAAGATGATGGCTCTCTGGAATTTCATATACAAATAGGATACAAATTATATTTAGAAAATCCTGTAGTATCAGCTGCTGAACACCCCATAGTTGCAAAATTCTTGTTTTCATATTATGTCTAGACAAATTATTGTTGATGAATTACACAGACAAGCCAGACAAAATTATAAGAGACTGCCAGTAGTCACAAAAGGCATAGATGATTTATGGCAGAGCGACTTGATTGGGATGGCAAGTGGACAGCTGAAAAACTTAGACAAAATCAACAAGGGCTACAACTATCTACTTACTGTAATAGACACATTTTCAAAATTTGCCTGGGCTGTGCCACTCAAATCCAAGACTGGAAAATGTGTTACAGAAGCCTTCAGGACAATCATCAATCAGAGTGGAAGATCACCGCGCTATTTGCAAACAGATAATGGCAAAGAATTTTATAATTCTGTGTTCCAACAATTTATTAAAAGCCAGTCAATACAACATTATTCGAGTTACAGTGATCTCAAGGCCTCAATTGTAGAGAGATTCAACAAAACCCTAAAAAATCTTATGTATAAACAATTTACACTTCAAGGTAATTATAAATGGCTTAATATTCTTCCAGAACTTCTACATAAATATAACAACTCGCTCCATTCCACAATCAACATGAAACCCTCTGAAGTAACTTCATCTGATGAGCAAAAATTGATCAGGACTGTTTATTATCCTAGATATCAGCCAACAACAAGAAAAGCCTAATACAAGGTGGGTGATCAAGTAAGAATCAGCAAATATAAGCACTTATTCAAAAGAGGCTTTACAAGAAACTGGAGCACTGAATTATTTACAGTGGTTCAAATTAAACCTGGGACCCTTAAGACATATATAATAAAAGACCACCGAGGAGAAATTCTCAAAGGCCGGTTCTATGAAGAAGAACTCAACAAAACTAAACAGCCTGACACTTATGTCATAGAAAAAATCATCCGCAGAAAAGGCAACAAGTTATTTGTCAAATTGCTAGGACTTCCAGAACACAGCTGGATCGATGCAGACAAAGTGATAATATGAGCACCTGGGATGTTATAAAGAGGCTGCCAGAACCTGAACTGCAGATTAAGAGAAATGGCAAATTGTTGCCTGATAATATTAGATGTCTTATTGTTGGGCCATCGGCTTGTGGTAAAACTACACTAATGATTGATAATTTTTTATTGGCACCCAACTGGTTAGACTGGAAAAACAGGCACTTGTATGTTTTCTCTAAGAGCTTGGAACAATTAAAATATCAGCAGCTGATGAAGCTATATGATGGATTGGATATTGCCACTTTTGAATCAGATGTTAAGCCACTCCATGAATGTCTCGATAAATCTGTTGTTGTGTTTGATGACATTATACTGGATAATCAAAACAAGGTTAGAAATTTCTTTACACAGGGCCGACACAAAAACATTGATTGCTTCTACCTGGCACAGACTTTTTCTAAAATACCGAAGCAGCTGATCCGAGACAACAGCAATTTTATATGTGTGTTTCATCAAGATCATACCAACCTCAAAGACATACATGATGAATATGTAGGTGGGGACTTGAGTTACAATGATTTTTCCAAGTTTTGCAGTAGGTGCTGGAATCAAAACAGTTATGGGTTTGTCACAATTGATATGACAAGAAAACCCAATAGTGGCAAATACAGAAATAAAATCAACAATTTTCTAGACATTGAAACATATATAAATAACCATGAAAAGGCCAATCATTGATGATCTTAAATTAAGAGATTATCTTGTAAAAATATTTAAGGGATGGAAATCAGAGAACCGAGGAATTTATGAACAACACAAACAAACAGAACAGCCTATTATTGATGCTATTAGTGAATTAGGTAAAAATATCAAAACTGTTACAGAGCAAAATCAAAATTTGATCACAGAACTTGTACCTGTAGCTGCTAGGAACATATTAGATTATCCAATCACCCCACTTTCCAGTATTTATACACCTAGTCCTGTTGCTCCTCGAAGAATTGTAGCTACCCAGGATCCTATTGAATTGGGTCTTCTTGCTCAAAAATATTTAAGCACACCTAAAGACAACAAAGATTAAGTCTTTGGCTTATATGCTGACACAGAGCGTGATGGTAGCATCATACATAGAATTGGCAATTTCAGAGTAACATTTATGGGAGATTATCTCATTGTATATTCAGAATCTCATCTTGGAGAAAAAGGTGGTTTTGTTAAATATCCCGGCACACCTGGATTGTGGGAACTGATGACTAGGAAAAGGCCTGGCAGCTATACAGATCTAGATTATGAGCATTACAAAGAAATATTAATAAAATCAGATGCTCTATACCAGAACAATGATCCCACACAAAAAGAGTCAAGTCTAGCAGTGGAACAAAATACAACAATTTAATCAAGCCCATATGGTCACAAATTAAGACTGGCAGTGGAATCAAACAATACAACACCCTGCCTAAAGAATTTGTCTGGGTTGATGATGTCAGGAAACTTGTAGATAGGTTATTGGTGATAGCTGGGGAGGAAAATGCTGGCAACCACAATTTTTACAATGAAAAGGTTGGAATTATGGACATGATAAGCACAAAATTGTCTAATTTTATAGTGAATGACACTAAGGGGATTGGATATCTTATAAAAATTATTAATACTCTACCACCCAAATTTTGGAATATTTCTGAGGGTCGGGGGTTGATTAATGACATTAAAACAAGCTGCCATTTGAACTACATATTCCAGGCTATCAGTATTGTGGTCCCGGCACAAAATTGGAGCATAGATTAAACAGAGGTGATCCTCGTGTTAATCCCCTAGATGCTGCTTGTAGAGACCATGACATAGCATACAACACACATTCTGATCTTGACAAGAGACATGTTGCAGACAAGAAATTAGAAGAGGCTGCATTTGGTAGATTTGTAAGCAAAGATGCTTCTTTGAGTGAGAGAATAAAAGCATTGGGAACCACCATAGCTATGAACACCAAACAAAAACTGGGGTGGGGGTTGTGAATATGTATATAATAAACCTACAATGAAGGCCAAGGGTGTTATGTATCAAATACCTTATGCAGGTCTTAAATCTCTTAAAACTATTGATAACCTTTTAACCAAAAAGCAGCGCAAGAAAAAAATTCTTGTATTGCAAAGGGCCATGGTATGAAATTGTTGCTTAGCACCCCCCAATTAAAAAAAATTACAACAATCTAGAAAAAAATCACATCTGGGGGGTTTCATATTTACTATCCCGGCCATCTTAGCAGCACTTGAGGCTGTTGGGAGCTTGGCTGGGGGATCAGCTGCCATAGCAAAAACAGTAATAGATGCCAAGAAAAATAGGGCAGAATTAGATGAATTGAAGCGCCATAACCTGGCCATGGAGAAACAAGGCAAAGGTGTTAAGAGAGCCATGAATAAGTTTAAAAAAAAAACAAGAGCCGCTTACAAACCAAGATATTGAAGCTTTAATCAAGCCACTGGGTATCAAAAATTTTAGAGGTGTGTACATGTCTGATTCTTTGCCAGAACAACCACTCAACAAAGAGTGTGGCATTGTTAATTTGGATAAGTACAAAAATCAGGGCACTCACTGGATTTGTTATCTTAAATATTTAAAAGATGAGGCTTTTGTGTTTGATTCATTTGGAGGTGTTCCACCTGAAAATTTAGTAAAATATCTAAAATCAGCTAATCTTTATTACAATAATGCCCGTGTTCAAAACTTCAAAGATGTTAATTGTGGACATTTGTGTTTATCTGTTCTTAGATATATGTCTCAAATAAATAAACCATCAATTGAAAATTTTCAAAAGGCCCTGTAGTATTTAAAACATCATGGGGACAACAACAAAATTGCAGTAGGGGATCAAAAAATTGTCATCACTCCAGGGCAGTATAATCTGTCCACTCTAAATGCTCAATTACCCAGAGGTATAGTATTAACTCAAAATTCTGTCACTCACAGAGTAGAGATTGTATATGCTACAGAAGCAGTGGATCTGGGTACTATAGGAGAGCTGTTAGGCTTTGAGAACAACACAAAACTTGAACCAGCCATCAAACACACTGCTATTAATATACCTAAATTCTTAGCCATAGAGACTCTAAATATTCACTGTAATGTGGCTGAGGGTATGATCACCAAATCAAATGGCATAGGCACTCACAAACAAACTGGCATCATTGCAACATTTAAACTTAATTCTGAATTTATGGAGCCCATCATCTATACTCCATCCCCAACATTATATTTTCCTGTGTGCCATAATAGAATAGATTATATTGAATTGATGGTCACTAATGAAAAAGAAGAATTAGTTGATTTTGCTGGAGCCACAACAACTGCAATCATAGAGAATAATATTTAAATAAAAATACATACAAAAAAAATGGAAAATATTGAGAGTTATGAGCTACAATCATTCCCTCCAAACAGGAGGACACTTGTAAATTTAAATCAACCCAACACAGAAATTGAGGTTGATCTTGATGTAGGGGATGGCTTTATACACCCCCACAGAGCAGATCTATACATCAAATTTGATGTTGTAAAGCTCGATGGTGCAGATTATCCGGCAAATTCAAATATAAGATTGGTGGACAATTTTGTGCCGCATCTGTTCTCTGAAATTGAGATCAGAAAGCATGGTGTTGTTATAAACAGAGTGGATTATCCCGGCATTACCTCCACAGCTTTGGCCACACTAAAATTATCCAAAACCGAGGCTTCTTACTACAAAATAGGTGGATTTGAGGCTGGTGATAAAATATTATCCAAGAGCCACACAGTGCTGTTCCCCATGCGCCTGTTGCCAGGATTCTTCTCATATTACAAAGATATTATGTGGAAGGGTGGTTTAAGAATCACATTTAGAAGAGCTGCCAATGATAATAATGCTTTGATGAGGTACAGCACATTAAACTCTACAGGGGAAGCTCTGCCCAATACCCTACCTGATGAAGGCAAATGCATTATTCAGACTATGGAGCTAAGAATCCCGGTTGTTGAATATGAAGCCAGTTATGCTCTTAAATACAAAGCAGATATAATAAAAAATCCACAGATTCCTTTACAATTTTATACATATCAATGTGTACAGAAGCCTGCCGCTGGTACCTATTATGAGTTTGATGCTACAAATTCATTCTCCAGTATACAATATGACATGCCGGATTTTGTGGTGGTACTGTTTCAGACTGGAAGACACAATAACCAGGAAAAAAATTCAAGTACATTTGATAACTGCAACATCAAGAACATATATCTTAAAAATGGCAGAAATGAGGTATTTCCTAGAGAAAATTATAATTTAGACATGTCCAAGGATGATTTCCTTAAATTATATGAAGCATTTACAGCATACAAAAGGGTCACTACTGGCAATACTGACATGTATTACACACCAGATGAATTCAAAGCACAGAGACCCATGTTTGTTATCAACACTTCAAAAAGGAAACAAGTTGTGGTTAATGACAGGACAAACATTAAAATTATCTGTGAATTCCACGATACACTCCCTGATGACACTATATGTAGTGTTATTCTTATAGGGGAAAAATCATATGTTTATGATGTAAGAAATGAGAGAGTCACAGAACAATTCTAGAAGATTTTTGCATATTGCACAAGTTGAGCCTGGTGCCCAATTGAACTTAAACCGGAAGTGGACCGGAAGTAAATATGTGTGTGTGTGTGTGTGTGTGTGTGGGTGGGTGTGTGGGTGGGTGGGTGGGTGTGGGTGTGTGTGTGTGTGTGTGTGTGTGTGTGTGTGTGTGTGTGTGTGTGTTAATACGTTTGGCCTAGTTTTAGGTGTGGGCAAAAAAATATCAAGAAGGCCATATTTTTAACAAGCTTATGGACAACAATCTGACAGAAGTGTTTTTTGCAAGTGTGGACAAATCAATCTCGGGGGGCTCATCATTTCACAGGAACTTCCCGAGGGCATTTTTACAAAAATCTTGGATTAGACGGAGTACCACACTTGATCAAAAAGCTCATATGGGCATGTTGAACAAGTTTTAAGTGTAGCCAAATCTGCCTGAGGGGGGTTCATCATTTATCGCTCCAATAATATCACAAATCATACTACTTCTTTGGCATACTCAATAAAAACCCAGAAAAGCCCAATGACAGTTGTGACATGGCGAGGAAGTGCCGCCATTAAATAAGCACTGCCCCTACTGCCTTGTAGGGAGGGGAGGGATCCCCAAAGGCTAAGGGAAGGAACCCTAACAGAAAACCTGCCAACGGCTCTAGAGATGGATGAGACTGTAGAGTCCCAACATCCTAAGAGGCGGAAGAGCTACAACCCCACTGCCTTGTGGTAAGGGTTTTGACCCGAAGGCTATGGGAGCAAACGCAGAAAGAAAACCAAGCAAGGGCAGAGACTTAAAGGGAGCATTCCTCCCACTCTCCTAGCTTCATCGTAGGGCTAATAACCCACATGAAGTGAAATAATACATATTCAGAGAATCACAGGAATAGAAGCCGAACAGAGTAAACAACGACGAAAATGCAAGGTAAAACGGACTATGAGATTTGGAACCTGGAACATCACCTCCCTCTCAGGAAAGGAAGTGGAGATTGTAAAGGAAATGGGGAAATACAAACTAGAAATATTAGAAATTAGTGAAGTCAAAAAGAAAGGATCAGGAGAGGTTGATATCGAAAAAGGATATGTTCTCAGGTATTCAGGAGTAGAAAGAAGGAGTAGAGCAAAATAAGGTGTAGGAATTATTGTTAGCGAAAGACTGAACACTAGAGTAACTGACTGGAAAGCAGTTAACTCTAGGATAATAAGACTGAATTTGGAATTGGAATTAAACCGTAGGATTACCGTTATACAAGTATACGCTCCTACAGAGGATAAAGATGAACTAGAAAAAGAACTATATTACAACTCCCTCCAACAAATATTAGATGAGACTAGAAATGTAACGGAAAACGTTATTATAATGGAAGATTGGAATGCTAGAGTGGGAAATGAAATTAGACGAGAACATGGAAGTTTGGGAAGGTATGGTGCTGAAAAGACCCGAAACAGCAATGGAGATAAAATGCTGGAGTTCTGTATTGATAACGAGCTCCGCATTGGAAACTCCTTCTTCCCGCATAAAAGAATACATCAAATTACCTTTGAAGCAATTAGCAGAGGAGCACAGAGCACAATAGATTACTGCGTATATACAAAAAAACACCCATTATGATGTAATGGATGTAAGAGTTTTTCGCAGCGCCGAGCTCAGTACTCAACATAGACTACTAGTAATGACGACCCGATTCAAACCACTACCTGCACCAATTAAGATAAACCTTACTAAACTTAAAATATCAACATTAGAAACTTAAAATAAAAGAAAGGAGTTTCAGAGGAAACTGAAACAAAAACTTAGAGAAAAAGAACAAAACCATGGACAAGAATGGAATGTGGAAAATAAATACAAAGTAATGAAACAAAGCCTCAATGAAGTTGCAACAGAAATATGTGGAATAGTAAAGATAACAAATAAAAAGAAGCAGACAAGATGGTGGAGCGATAATGTGAAAGAAAAAGTTGCAATTAAAAAGAAAGCATGGCTAAAATACTTAAAGACCAAAAGAATGGAGGACAAAGAAGCTTATATACAGGCAAGAGATACAGCAAAACGGATAGTGAGAACAGCGAAGAAGGAAACCTGGGAACAATTTGGAAAGGAAATAGAAGAAAATCATAAAAATAATCCAAGAAAATTTTGGCATGTGTTGAAAAATCTGAAAGGAAGACGAGGAAAGAAAATAAGGAATATCAAAAACAAGAATAACGAGGTGAAAACCAATATGAAGGAAATTTTAGATACGTGGAATGAATATTATGCGGAAACCTTTAGAGAAGAAGAAGAGGAATTGTATGAGGAAAGAAAATGAGAACGTGGAAGCTGAGGAAGAAATCCAACTAAAAGAAGTACAAGAGGCAATTAAATCTTTAAAAATTGGTAAAGCACCCGGTTGGGATAATATACATTAAGAATTTATAAAATATGGAGGAAAGGAAATAGTAAAATGGATATGGGACTTATACAGACTAATATGGGCAACAGAGAAAATACCAAAAGATTGGGAACAGAATGTAATAATTCCTATACATAAAAAAGGAAGTACCCTCGATTGCTCAAACTATAGAGCAATATGCTTAGCGCCAGTGGCCCAGAAACTATATTCACACATTATAGAAAAAAAGATTAAGGCAACAAGTGGAAGATAAATTGGAAGAAGAGCAAGCAGGTTTCAGGCCTCATCGTCAAACTCAAGATCTAATCTTCTCCCTGAGGAACGCAATAGAGAATATATTAAGCAGAGGAGGGGAAATATTTACAGCTTTTATTGACTTAAAGTCTGCCTTCGACAGAGTACCAAGAGGACAAATATGGAAGGCCCTTCATCAGTTCCAAGTAACCTCAAAACTGACTAGAATAATTCAAAGTCTATATAAGAACGTTAAAGGAACTGTTAGAATAAATGGACAATCCTCCAAGGAATTTAATATGGGAAAAGGAGTAAAACAAGGTGATGGACTTAGTCCTCTTCTTTTCATATTATTCATGGATCAAATTATAAAGCAATGCAAAAGAAGAACAAGAAAATGCAAAATTGGAAATTATAAGATGAAACCGGTATGAGTACAAACATTAGTATACGCTGATGATATTGTTCTCCTAGCAAAAGATAGCAACAGCCTACAAAGTGCTGTCCTAGAATGGGGCCGAGCATTCAAAGAACGAAAGATGGAAATCAATGTTAGCAAGACGAAAGTCATGCACTTCACTAAACAAGAACCAGCAAGGATGCGCATTCATTGGAATAATAAGACCTTAGAACAAGTAGAACAGTTTGAATATTTAGGAACCATACTAACTGCGGACGGGAAAATGGACTCTGAAATTAATCACAGAATTCAGAAAGCAAATAATCTGTACTATAATATTAGTAACACCATTATAGGTAAAAAGGAGATTAGTAAAGAAACAAAAATGAAAATATATAAAACAGTCTATCTCCCCACGCTATTATATGGATCAGAAAGCTGGATAATGCAAACTAAATTGGAGAGCAGACTTACTGCTACTGAAATGAAATTCTTACGAAAAACTGTAGGAAAGACAAGGAGAGATATGATACGAAACACAACAATAAGAAGAGAATGCCTGAATCAGGAACCACTGATTGAAATAATCGAGAAGAGGGAATTAGGCTGGCTGGGACATCTTATTAGGATGGAGGAAGAGCGTAAACCGAAAGCCCGACCAGAAGGAAAGAGAGGAAGGGGACGACCCAGGTTGAACTGGAACCAGTACATTTATGGACTAGGACAGAGAGAGGGAAGACACCGGACGAAGTGAAAAGACTGGCACAGGATAGAACTTCTTTTAAGAAGTGGCTGAAAGGACCCGACGCCTAGGTGGGCATAAGGGAAAAGAAGAAGAAGAAGAAATTGAGGATACAATAACTCTGTTCTTACATTATTTTACCTTAAACATAAACAATCTACTGCTTGGAAGAGTTGAAGTGAAAATGTCCAATTTGTTTATGAAAACATTACAATTTAAATTATACGTACAAACCATCATTACTACAATCCTTTTCAATGGAGTTTACAACAACAACATCACCATCTTTCATTAAGAAGCAATCATCAGGTGAGGTTGTTCCCACAATACAATTCTCATTTTCATTCAAAAGTATAGATTTGATACAGTCATTCCTATAAACAGGGGAATGTTTAATACTATGGCCATTGCTGTGTTGGCCAGATTTTTCTCCTAGTCTTTTAGCTACCTGCTCCAAAGAATTATGTGGACCACGAACCATCTTCCTAATTGTTTTCATAAAATTTTCAAATGGAAATTCAGAATATTCATCTAAAGGACCAAAGTTAGAAACATCTTCAACTACATGTAATAAATTATGAAAATTATAGATCAAAAGTTCAGGAGAATAATACTCTAAAATATTTAGCAAAACAATGAAGTAGTTCATGTGCAAAATTTTCCCATCTTTCCACTTTACCACGGTCAGTGCTGGCCAAAGTGTACAGAGAAACATGCAGGACAAGAAAATGATTAAATAAATGCTCTGGCAACACATCTTTCAAAACTATAGTCAGAAAATATAACAGAAATGCTCTAAATTGAGTAGGTTTCCAAAATTTGAACAGCTTCAATGATTGTGGTTTTCTGGAGAATTCTTTTGGTGTACTGAGCAAGGACAATAAGTGTTTCAGAAATCTTCTGTGTATGCAAAGAACTGAATTTACATTTTTTTGGTCCTTTCTCTACCCATACACTAATAAGTTCTTTTTAACAACACCAAGACAATCTAAATGCATCCAGTCAAGTGAAACTTGTGAAACTAAGCCTACATGTAAATCAGATAAAATGCTTCGAAACGGCTGGTGATCCTCATATTGCATGTTCTTAAAATTTGCATCTGTCCTTAGAACTAAATCAAGCTCATACTGCCATGTGGTTCTCCCCAAGTATGTTCCTTCCTGAATGCATTTCAAAGAATGCCCTTGCTGGAGCATCTGATACAATGCAACTTATGAAAAAATCCATAAAGTTTACCTCAATCAAAATAACTGTTCTTTCCAATTCAAAACACTCATTAACAAATTCAAGGAATTTTTTTTTTTATTGGCCTTTAGAATGTATACACACATACATATTCATACATATATACATACACATATACACATACAGCACACATACATATCTAAAGGGGGAAACCTCCCGAAGTAGCCCGCCTCCACCCGCGTACTTTCGAGGGTATGCTCTCAATGTCCTGGTACCTTTAAATAAACCAGGACGTCAGTTTCCTGAATTTAAACGGTTCCCCCGCCTTTTTTCCTACTTCTTCTCATCTTTATTTTCATACATAAAATACAATTACAAAAAAATAAAATAAAATACATGGAGATTCTATACATAGCTACATTTAATAATTTTTAGTTTGTATTATTTTAATAGACCGTTCTGGTGACCGGAACAAGTCTTAAAGATTTCTTGTAAATTTACTGTGCATTTGTATGATTGGTAGTTAATTAAATTTGTTAATAGTAGTTATGGATTAGTTTATGTTAGTTTATTGGTTAGTTTTAGTTATCGTATAGATAGTACTATAGGAAATGCTATGTACAGGAGGGACAACCATTCTGGTATCCAGAACTGTTTTAAGCTTGAGGGGAGAGTATGATGGGGTGAGATTTTAGATTGGGGTGAATGATTGCTTGGATTAGTCTGCACGGACGCAAGTTCCCTGTCTGGTTTCCAGATCAGGCTTTATTGTAGTGTGTGGGGAGAATTTGCTATTTGGAAGTTAAATGCACTGAAATACTGGGCTAGTTCATTAATTTAGTGGATGTCGATTCCTAATATACACTTACTGTAAGAGGTTTTGTAGTTCCTTATTTATCTCGCCGTTGTTTCATTTATGTGTTGAGGACACATGCCCGATAAGATACCGGCGTCAGCACTCCGTGTCAACTTGGTTATGCGACATGAAGCTGACTCTGCATTCCACGGGAGCGACAGTGGCCGTGCGAGGTTCAATGTCCGTGCAGACTGAGGCTGCTATGAGATCTCAGAATGAAATCACAGCCGCACAATTTAACGTGAATTAACGGGTACTAAGTTTTGATAGAATGCTAATTATGCGGAAACTGTAATTGTTAGATATGTAATAGATAAATAAATATGACATAAAAAACGCAAATAATTATATGTAGACTTGATAATAATAATAATAATAATAATAAAAATTAAAAAGGAAAAAGATAAACAAACTTTTATATTAGATTATATTAATTAATAATAAGTATATAAATATATGTTCATGGTTTTTACTACACTGCTCATACTGCCATGTGGTTCTCCTCAAGTATGTTCCTTCCTGAATGCATTTCAAAGAATGCCCTTGCTGGAGCATCTGATACAATGCAACTTATGAAAAAATCCATGAAGTTTACCTCAATCAAAATAACTGTTCTTTCCAATTCAAAACACTCATTAACAAATTCAAGGAAAAAATCATTTGAAGAACTTGGTTTTGATTCCCAATAATAAATTGCAATGATAAATGCAGCCTTGTTAATAGCCTGATCTAAGATTCCCAGCAAAGGCCAAAAACATTTTGTGGAACTTTTATGCAATGGAAGTCCATCAACGTTAATTTTCATAGTTAAAAATTGTTTAAAATTTTCATTTCTTTTCTGCTTTTCAAAAATCTGATAATGTGGTGTAGATATTAACCCTGTTTTCTTTGACACCAAAGTAAACAAATGAACCTCCTGAGCATGTTCTCAAGTCTATTGTTCTAGGGGTTTTAAGAAGAGTTCTTGAATCTTGAGAAGGTCTGGTTTGTAAGGTTGCAAAATATGGAGAAAATCTGTGGTTGCACTATTAGAAATATTGTATTTCTTTGCCCAAGAAATTAAATGTTCTGAAATAGGAGGTGAGGCAGTTTCCAAATCTGTTACATTACCCTCACCACTGCTACCACATGACCTACTTGAAAAATTACACACACTTTCATCACAAGTATTTGAAAATGAACTTGTAGTCTGAACAACAGAACCACTTTGAATTATGTCTGTATATCCTGAAACAGAAGGGACTTCATAAAATTCACTCATTATAATTTCTGCAGCTTTAGAAATGACTCGTCTCTCGTATCTTGCTGAAAAACTATCACCAGTCTTTACTTGTTTACTTATTTCTTGATGTTCCTGCAGTTGCCTTTACCTTTCTACATTGCTCCCGGCTGTCATCTCTATCATTGACAAAGCGGAACCAGCTTTGTATCACTGAGTGTATTTCATAATCTGATGCATTTGTTGTACATGAATTCCTTCGAACTGAAACTAGAAACAATTCAAACTGTTAGATCCATGGATGAACTCAAATGTAACATACCATATGATATGTGTACTTGGGCCTATCTTTAGTATGAGAATTAAACTTATTCCCTGTCCCATGAAAGGAAACTAATATTGACATATTATCCATGTGGGGTGACATTAATCCTTCACATCTAGACAGTTGCACGATTTTTTTCCAGGGAGGTGCAAGGAAGTTTTTTTTTCAGCGGAGGGGCAAACAAGGCACATTTTCCCCAAAAATAGTGTTGTTCCCTAAAACAAATTGCTCAAATTTGAATTTATGGTGTTCATGCAACAATTAACAGATATTATTGTGGCTAAAATGAAATTATATGTGTGAAATACATAATTTTTAGTTGACTTTCATTTTCCAGGGGGGCATGCCCGCCCCCCCCCCCCTTCCGGAAGCCCATGACTACATGGTAGGGAAAGGATGAGAAAGGAATTACAGAGATTTGCCACAATATTCATTTCGTCTGAGTGATGTAAAACTGCAGGGAAGAAACTGCATGGCTAGCCTGGCCTCATCTGAGATCTAACTCATTACTTTCTGAATATAAAGTGAAAGCTCAACTAACTGAGCCAGGTTTGCTGAATTGTGAGAAATGAGTTTGCACTTATTCTAGTAAAAGCAGAATACTTCAGTGTTACATGAAATAATATTAGTTTTTCCTATTAAGTAAATAAGACAGCTGAAGTAAAAGAAATATACAAAAAAAGACAATAAAAAATTTAAACAATAAATAAGTTTTTTATAAATAAAAATATTTCTTCTCAGAATACATTTTTAAAATGTCCTTATTAGAGGATTTTTAAAGACTTACGTAAAAGAATGTTCACTGTTAATACTAAATGTTCTAAATCTTACCATCGTTTACATTATTTCGATTTTACATTCACAAGTAATGGCCCTACAGCCTAATTTAGTTATCAATTAAAAAAAGAAAAAAGAACAGCCTTCTATCTTACTTGGTACAGTCACGGACACTTCTGGCTTGTAACGACCTTATTGAAGAAGCACTGAAGCAAGCCATCCAAGTCTGACCACCAAGCGCAAAAAGTTTCTGCAAAACCTTTTGAATTGCATGCCACTTCGTATGTTGGTAATCAGCAAAGATGAAAATTTGATGTTCCGAAGCGACGATGTATTTGTGTATGTGTTGAAAAAACGCATTTATTTATTAGCGAAAAACATGCAGCCACGTGATCATTGAGAACGCTTCCTAGTTGTCAGTGCTAATATGGCAGTATCTACAGTCTGTCAACACACACCAACTTTCACGTTTCCCTTAAAATGATTACCTTTCCACATTTCAAAATCATGAGTGCTGTCTAAAACAATACTTCGATACTTGCGTTTGCATGTTCGAATCTAAAGTAATACGAAACTTTTTTCCCAACAAATGACATTGAAACCATTAATAACTGTTTGCAATGTGATAACATAATAACCCGCAGCGCTACAGCCCGTGAGGGCTTTGGCTTACCTACCGACTGCTGGTCTCCATCCCACACTGTTCCTCCGTCACCTGTTGTAGCGTGGAGATCTTAGACCAGTATTTGGGTGACGGGTGGTCAGCCCGACGAACCCCCAGCCGTTGTAGGTCTTCTCGACCGGATTACCGCTCACTCATTCGGAGCTTCCCAATTTCCTCACGATGGTGGGTTGCCACCGGCCCTATACGTAGGCCGAATAAATTCCGACCAGAGCCGGATTCGATCCTACACCGTCCTGCAGCGAACGATCTCAAGACGAGTGAACGCCTTAACCCGCTTTTTTTTTTTTTTTTAAAGCCTTCCACCATCACATTCACTCATATCATTTTATTCACATTTCTATTTCAGGACTTTTTCAGGACAGACAATCACAAATAACCATGCCTTACCCGAGACTCCTGGCGTTGTAGCGCGCTCTGCTAACCACTTCGCCACGAAGGTCGACCACCCGCTCGGCTACGGAGGAGGACGAATTTCGCTTAATACAACTTATAAATAGGGAGCGGATGTTGATGAAATGTCATCTTTTTTCTGACATCTCGGACACGATGCCCATTAAATATACACAATATTACACTTCACTTAGAACCCAAAAAATGTAATTTTAAAGTGCATTTTTTTGCATTTGTTGCCATTTGTCAGGTTTTAGGTCATTTTCCCGTATTTTCGGCATTTACCCGTCATTTTTTGCAATATTCGGTATATTGTTTCATCATATTTTGTCACTTCTTTAATTTTGGTAATATTCTTGAATCTTTTCACCAAGGTATATATATCTCGCAGGATTGCAATTTACGAGCAAAAGAAATGCTGAACTGGTGACAGTCTTTGTTGTGTCGGGGGAAACCACCAGGTGCCCGTCTGGGGCAAACTCAGATTTAAGATCAGATAAGGAGAGGCTTGAAATACCGTAGCTAGACCCCGTTTGCACTGAAAATGTTCAATGCATATTTTAATTGAATGTGCATGTGCTATCATTTGGTGCCTTTTTTTTAAAAAGAAAGATTGCATTTTGTTTAATTTCATTTTCATTTCAATTTTTAAACTGAAACTAACAAATTTAATGGTCATTTTTTGCATTTTACGTCATTTTTTCCCCATTTTTTAGGATATTCTATAGGTCATATACCTATATTTTTTAGGTAATCAACTTCCGCTCCCTACTTATAAATATATTAAATTATGTGGATACCTGATGTGAAACGTACGATGCACGATCAGAGAGCCTGAATGTTGCATTGAAAACTGCAGAGAACAATGACTGACTTATGAACAGTGAAAAGTTTTTCCACGCTCCAATGGGATTTTATTTATAACTATAAATAAACAAGGAAGCAGGACACAGGTTGGTATGATGAACTAAATTGTAATCTAAAAGTTTTAATTGAAGAAAAAAAAACACGTTCGCGGTTAAAAATAGGGCATTCAATTTCAGGCACATTACACTAACTGAAAGACTATTTTCAAAATTAATAGTATCCTCGTTCTTCCTCTTTTTCTCAGTTGTGACACATGTCAATTTCCTCTATATTATCTGTATTCTCATTGAGACAAACAACCAGATCCATGCCCGAACCGAGTATTGTTAATATCGCACGCTAGCCAACAATTCCAGAGGAAAAGTTTGATACGCGGTTTAGTCGTTCCAAGTGGTTAAAATCCCACTTTAAACTATAGATCTAGTTTTCTTACTGAGCAAAAAGTGGACTTCAAAAGAAGAAAAAAATCGAGGAAAAGCGCTTGAAGGTTTCGATGAGTTTCTTGATTAGGCGAAGCTATTACATGATTTTCAAGTGGTCAAGTGGCCCCGTGGTAGCGGATAAGTTTCGCGTAAAGAAGGCTTTGAGTTCGATTCCCGTTCTATTGCCCTATGTTTTTTTAAATAACTCGAGCAACTAATTATTGAATTTTATTTAATAATTTATTGGAGTAAAAGCTAAATACATTTTTACTTTATTTTTGGGTGGAAATCTTTACTTTACCGTTTAAAATTTTATTTGTGAAAATTATTTTTTACGATTTTTTTTTCACATTTCTCATCATTTTACAAACATACTCAATAAAATGTTATGCCTGGCGAAAAGTATACATTTCTTTCGAGAAAATGATCCAGAAATACATATAATACTATTCACAAGAAATTATCGTAATCGTTTGGAAAACAAAATTCAACAATTCGCACAGCAAATAAAATAAGAATGTTCGCAATAAATAAATTGAAATATATAGTCGCTGGAGTTAAGAAAAAAAATGGAGGCAATCAAAGGGGAATCGAACCCAGTATCTCCTGCGTGTCAAACTAACACGCTAACAACCTACCACCTGGTGTCTTCTGTCAGTCGGACAATCTAATCGTCTTATGAGTAACGCTTGCTAAGTTTCTAATCTTTGAAGCACTTGTAATTATTGTTGTATGTCACGGAGTTATGTTTACTGCAACATTTGAGCACACAATCCAAACATACGTAAATTTTATACACAGAAAACATGGGTTTTCTGCACATAATTACGGAGCATGCGCTCTGTCAAGGACTAGAAGGAACCTCGAAAAAGTTACTGAAACTTGTCTTCGGTGCTGACAGTTGGCCCCGGAGTCACGTGGTATCTCGTTATCAGTCGACATGACCTTGAGCCTGCAGAACCAGCACACTGAAGTGAACGAAGGTATTTTACGTGATTTGTAAACTGGAAGAAAACATGCCACGCGTTACAACAGACAGAGGTTTGTCTTCAGCTTTGGGACAGAGAAACCACACTAGGCATACAGACAGAGTATAATGTAAGATAAAAGGAAATTATTTCTCCGTCTCCTCACACTGACAATTTTATTGCCTTTTTTGGAGTTATTTGGCCACAGAAACGGAATTATATTATTGAAGTCGTATCTCGTGTGATGGCTTGGTTCAGTATGCTGATCAGGTTTTCTGACAAAAGCAGGACGAGCTACACAAGAACAGTAATTGTCTATCTTTTATATCTGCTTCCTTCATCATCCGGTATAAGGCAGACAAGCACATACCACAAATATGACAGAGATCTATTGCTAATTTGGTAACTTGTCTTGCAATTGAATTTCTGTCATGAACAGCTGCAAAGAAACAAAGGTTTTACTTTTAAAGGATTACACTGAATAATTGTTATTTGATTAGGAAACTAAAATGACTTCAGTATTTACATGCAGTACACAAGAGATTCTAAACACACTCTAAAACATACTACTGTTCGTTTCAACGTATTATTTCAACAATCAAGACACAAAATAAAGGGCATGCTCAAGAAACATTATGTTTCTTTGATTATCAAGTGCATTACGTGGTTAACATAAAGTTTGGATTTGCAGGTTATCCAAATATTTTTAATTTTGAAAATAGTCTTTCAGTTAGTGTAATGTGCCTGAAATTGAATGCCCTATTTTTAACCGCGAACGTGTTTTTTTTCTTCAATTAAAACTTTTAGATTACAATTTAGTTCATCATACCAACCTGTGTCATGCTACCTTGTTTATTTATAGTTATAAATAAAATCCCATTGGAGCATGGAAAAACTTTTCACTGTTCATAAGTCAGTCATTGTTCTCTGCAGTTTTCAATGCAACATTCAGGCTCTCTGATCGTGCATCGTACGTTTCACATCAGGTATCCACATAATTTAATATATTTATAAGTAGGGAGCGGAAGTTGATTACCTAAAAAATATAGGTATATGACCTATAGAATATCCTAAAAAATGGGGAAAAAATGACGTAAAATGCAAAAAATGACCATCAAATTTGTTAGTTTCAGTTTAGAAATTGAAATGAAAATGAAATTAAACAAAATGCAAACTTTCTTTTTAAAAAAAAGGCACCAAATGATAGCACATGCACATTCAATTAAAATATGCATTGAACATTTTCAGTGCAAACGGGGTCTAGCTACGGTATTTCAAGCCTCTCCTTATCTGATCTTAAATCTGAGTTTGCCCCAGACGGGCACCTGGTGGTTTCCCCCGACACAACAAAGACTGTCACCAGTTCAGCATTTCTTCTGCTCGTAAATTGCAATCCTGCGAGATATATATACCTTGGTGAAAAGATTCAAGAATATTACCAAAATTAAAGAAGTGACAAAATATGATGAAACAATATACCGAATATTGCAAAAAATGACGGGTAAATGCCGAAAATACGGGAAAATGACCTAAAACCTGACAAATGGCAACAAATGCAAAAAAATGCACTTTAAAATTACATTTTTTGGGTTCTAAGTGAAGTGTAATATTGTGTATATTTAATGGGCATCGTGTCCGAGATGTCAGAAAAAAGATGACATTTCATCAACTTCCGCTCCCTATTTATAAGTTGTATTAAGCGAAATTCTCCGTTTTTATTCTTTCCATATATGATATCAATATCACATTGCAAACAGTTATTAATGGTTTCAATGTCATTTGTTGGGGAAAAAGTTTCGTATTACTTTAGATTCGAACATGCAAACGCAAGTATCGAAGTATTGCTTTAGACAGCACTCATGATTTTGAAACGTGGAAAGATAATCATTTTAAGGGAAACGTGAAAGTTGGTGTGTGTTGACAGACAGTAGATACTGCCATATTAGCACTGACAACTAGGAAGCGTTCTCAATGATCACGTGGCTGCATGTTTCTCGCTAATAAATAAATGCGTTTTTTCAACACATACACAAATACATTGTCGCTTCGGAACATCAAATTTTCATCTTTGCTGATTACCAACATACGAAGTGGCATGCAATTCAAAAGGTTTTGCAGAAACCTCAGTTTTATAAATAAGGTTGGATGAAATTAGACAAAAAAAAAACTTTCCTTCCGCTGGGCTCGAAATCGGGTTGCCCGCATGCTAGTCCGACATGATAACCAACACTCCAAACGAGACAGCACGAAACTATTTCGCAAGTAGTCGACTGAAACTCAAGTTAATTTTCAGATTGCTAATTCCCAAGGTATGACATTCCTAGGCAGATGCGTCTTGCATTTTCTGTACTTTTGTTATTTCAGTCGGTTTGGTCTCTCCCTAGTTTAATCACGGCAATAATGAGGAATATTTTTTTGACAAAGATGATAAACAGACACACAAGAATAATCACCCTCGCAAAAAAAAGCCAGAACTCGAGTCTGGAACCTTCGACGCGAGGTGTGTTTCTTGTTCTAACTATATCTGTGTGTTTTCGTTAGATATGAAATGAAGTAAATAAATAAGACAAGTGGGTGTAAGGGACTGGAGAATCGCAGCTACGTAACCATTGAGAAGACATCCATCGCCTAGATAGAGAAACTCTATATCCCATTGCGATAGAGAACTTATTAGAAGAATGAAAATACAGATTAAACGAACAAATTTGATGCGTATCCTTTCGTCAAAATGCCTAGAAAACAATATTACATTCTTATTCACTAATAGAAAAGAATAAAAAAATGTCCTTGGTGGGGATCGAACCTAGACCTCACTGATGAAAGCTCTGTACGCTAACCAACACCCCATCAATAGCACCATGCTTTCTTTTTTCCAGTCAGTCTGTTTCCTTCCTCAGCACCTGAAGATGAAAATGCATGTTAGTTTCTCTCATAATTGTTTCATTGTCTATTAATAGAAACCACGTATGTCACAAATAGACGCATTCTTTCTGTGAAAAATCCCATGTTTCGCACATCGTGCTTCTCCATTTACTGTTATTTGGACATTCACTTGGAAGTTAAAACTTAGCTTTGTGCGTTTGTTTTCACGTGCATGTGTGTGAGAAGAATGGTGTGAACGTGTGTTCGATCTTTCTCTGGGCATTATTTTCGTTCAAAGCATTAATGTAATTGTAAAATATGGAATTTACTGTAATGCAAGGAGTGAAAATATAAACCCAGTTCTTCAGGTTCGTTCCCAAACAACATTAAATAATGGAACGTAACGTGGACCGAGTATTATTCCATGTCGAGAACACGAGACATTACGATCGACAATCTTCATCTCGTATTTTTCTTTGGCATCACTACTCAATTTACAGAGATGTATACCCGTGACTGGTATACAAGCCGCAGAATTTCAATGGTGTTTGGGTTGTCTAGTCAGAAGGCGCTTGGTGGTCAGACATGGATGGCTTGCTTCAGTGCTTCTTCAATAAGGTCGTTACAAGCCAGAAGTGTCCGTGACTGTACAAGTTCCAATAATTTCAAATGTCGGAGAGGTATTTTTTTTTGTGTTCTCCAGTCCAGGTATGACGTGCTGCCAATACGTTAGAAAATGTTTTTTCCAGAATTCTTCGCACAATTTGCGGTACGTTTTTGCCTCCAATGAAACCCATGTACGATTCCTACAACAAAACATTAATTCAATCAAGAAGCACTGCACTGTGGGTGATACAAGGTACACATTTTATGGTAAAATTCCGATCTCTGGGAAACGTATTTCTTCAATTTTACAGAATGGAACTGAGTTTCTGTATACTTTTGAAAGGCCGTGGAAGTGTTTTCTCCCATCGTTCAATTTATTTGGCCGGTAAATCATGTATTTTTCTAGATTAATGTTTGTCTCTCTGATGCACAAAAGCTGTTGCCTCTATTTCCTTCCACTACGTAAACCAGATGTTGCGTGCGTTTCATGACGTAACCCCCGGTCAGTGTTTCCAACCACGCATATTTGTACTATGTTAACGTTACATAACCTACTTAAATCTGCGTGATTTTTGACTATGTTAACCTAACAAAGTTAACGTACCGTAACTAATGTAATCCTTTTTTTTAACGTTAACCTAACCTACTGTAACTAAGTTAAAGTAACATAACTAATATAACCCTTTTTATAACTAGAGAAGTAGTTATTTTTCGGTTATGAATGATGGAAACACTGCATACCCACTGTTGATAGACAACGTTAGCAAGATTTGCGCACCATATTGTGTATAACGCAAGCGACAAAGGAACGAACAATAATTACTCAATATGTGCAAAATTGAAATTATTTTCGTCAAAAAAGCGAAATCCCACCTTAAAGAATCTTTAGGTAAGTACGAATGTGAAAAATAACAAAATAAATTAATTTGAGACGTCTCCCGGAGATCGGAATTTTAATGAAAACTGAAATACTTCAATTTGCATGATTTTTTCAGTGAAACTTACATTGATGTAAAAGAAGCACATGGAGTTTAGAATGTAATTGATCTCTCTTAAATTACAACATACCACTTTGAGCTACAGTCAATTATGCTGAAAATGTTAACTGCTCGATTAAAACAAAAAAAAAAAAGTTTGACATTAATAATTTCACTCACGGAAATATGTCAACTTACCATCTGCTTCAAGTGCTCAGGAGAAGAAAGTAACCACTCTTCCACCCTCTGAATGTCATCCTCTGTTTGACAAGGAAGCTTTAGATTTTCAGGCAAGGGCTGATTTGAGGATATCAATGTTGGATTCAAATTTTCTGAAATAAGATTCTGATTTTCATGTATTTCTAACAGTCTATTCTCAATTTTTGCTAGATTACGTGAAATAACAAATAAACTACTCCCATGAAACTGGCAATTTGCAATTCTCTTGTCTGATCCAGATGTAGATTGTAGAGCCGAAGTTGCTTTGCCTTCACCTAGAATTAAGATGCCAGTAAAAGTAAAAGATCAATCTCTTGCAATCAGTACAACATACATATTACAAATTGAAATAGAAAAATAGCTACAGTGTGTTGTTGTACAGTTACAAACATGTTTGTGTATATTCCTTCATCAAAAAAGGTCACAATTACTTTTAAAACTGCACATAAATTCACATTACATGCAACACCTGTCCATGAGAATAAGTATAGAAATGAAAACACGACCCCAGTACTCACAACAAGGTTCATGGTTTCTCGTACACGACAATGCTCGCCCCCACAAAGCCACTTTCGTCTGACAGTTTCTGGCTAAGAAGGGGGTGGTGAAAATTGACCATCCACCATACTCGCCAGATCTGAATTCTCCAGATTTCTTTCTCTTCCCACACCTTAAAATCGCTTTGAAAGGTCAGGGATTTGAGGATATTCCGGACATCCAACGGAACATGACAAGGGATTTGAACACCATTCCGAAAGAAGACTTTTCTAAAAGTTTCCAGAACATGTACAGCCATTCTCAACGGTACATAGCCATGGGAGGGGACTACTTCGAAGGACAGTAAGGTAGGTTACATTAAGAATTCGTCTACTTTTGATATTCAGGATCATTCACCGAACTTTATTGTCAGAGGTTGTATGTGTTTAATATGTAATGGTTTACAGTTTTTGACATGATGTTTCTTTAACCCATTAATGTCCATTGCCCCAGGGGTGCCTACAAGGGGGGCATTATGGTGCAGGCTGCGCCATCGAGATTTTTTGGGGGAAATTTTTTCCCTTCAAATAATATAAAATTCAACATGTATATATTTTTCCAAAATATATGTAATAATTTTACACTTTAATGCACCATATTTGATCGATTAGATGAAGAAAAAAAGTTTAAGGGTATTATCGAAGGGGGGGAATATCAAACTCTTACAGACCTTAATTGCTGTGTTGGTTCCTGAGGGGGATTATGAATTAAACATTGGGGAGGGGAACAGTATCCAACTTTAGGTCTTGGTGGGTATTTTAGTTAGGGGGGATTAAGCATTAAATTGAGGGGTATGCAATTCTTGTGTATTATTATTGTGTTAGACTTGCGGAAATTCTGGTGTGGAGACAAATATTTTTTTGGAGGAGGCAATATCAACAGTAAGTGTAAAATTGGCATGGAAATTTTGTTGGTAAGATTGAGTAGCTATTGAATTTAAAGGTGGGGTGGGGAAGAATAGGAAGCTCTTGATAAAATGTTAAATCTTAGATTGTCAAGGGATTTCTGTAGTGGAGAGACAGTTCGAACATTAAATTTTGGAGACTGTATTTACTGATATGATATCCACACGTTTTCGACCCCGAATGTGCCAAAAGAGAAGGTGGTAAAGATCTCTAGATCCAAAGAAATGGATGTAACAATTTTTTGCTCGCTTCGCTCGCAGTGATGTGTTGCAAGAATGCGTGTTTGGCGCTTTACTCAGGTGAATGTGAAGTTCTATACTATAGCTGCATTACAAGACATAAGCGCTCTTCATGAAAAACACCACTTCTTAAAATATAATGCTTAATTTAAAGCGGGTGCATCATTGGGAACAAAAATATATCGAATCTGCATTTCTATGGCACAGAAAAATTTTACTTTAACAAGTTAATTTTGAACTTGTTAATCTATGTAATTATTGTTATGGGTTACTAAAATCATTATATATTTACCCAAGAAGCAGGTGGTGGGATGGTGAGGTCTTTGGAAGAGGAACTATATAATATTATCGCCCTGAACTTAAGAATTTCTAGCTAGGGGTCTCTCATGAAACAATAATTGAATCGGTCACAGCTGGAGCATGATATTTGGTTTGCCAAGGCTGAATTGTCTATGTTTATCTTAAGTTGTGTAAGAATTTGTGTTAAAGACACAAATTGTGAGTTTTATAAACCCACTCACAAACACTTTTTTTAATGTATATTTTCTAGGTAAATCAAAAACTAAAGGCAATTTAGTGTTTACGCAGGAATAAATGAAGGCTGGGTGTGTCTGACGTCACCACGTGTATACTTGGAGTAACGTGGAAGTAGGAGTATCCATAACTGCCCCATTCAGTCGAGTGTTGCGGAGCAAAAAGGTCACACCTATAGACGCACCACTCCAAGAATGCACCATCGAGGAACAGCGCGCCGTAGTGCGCTTTTTGTGGTTGGAGGGAGTCAAACCGGCAGACATCCACCGTTAGCTGTTAGCGCAGTACGGAGCAAGCACCATGACTCAACGAAATGTGTATGAATGGGTGGACCACTTTAAAGTGGGACGCACAAGTGTAACGGACGGAAGTCGAAGTGGACGCCCAAAAACATCCGCACAGAAGAAAACATCCAACGGGTGAATAATCATTATCAGGGACGATCGAAGAATCACAATAGCACAAGTGGCGGAACTCTTGGACATCAGTTTCGGATCAGCATATGCAATAGTGCATGATGAATTAGGGTACCATAAAGTTTGTGCGAGGTGGGTACCCAAGGAACTCACAGTTGGGCATCAGCAGCAGCACGTCACAGTAGCTACCCAGTTTCTCCAACGCCATGAAGCCGATCCCAGTATCTTGGAACGAATCGTGACAGGAGACGAAACATGGGTTGACCACTACAAACCAGAGAGTAAGCGGCAAAGCCTGGAATGGAAACATCTGTCGTCCCCTGTACGCAAGAAATTCAAACAACAGCCGTCCTGTAGGAAATTGATGCTGTCAAGTTATTGTGCTGTCCTGAAAGACAAACTGAAACCTGCAATTCGTCACAAGCGACGAGGACTGCTGTCTAAAGAGGTGCTCGTACTCCACGATAATGCCAAGCCTCATACAGCGAGGGCAACAGTAGACACTGTGCACAGGCTTGGCTTTGGGTTGCTTCCCCATCCTCCATAGAGCCCTGATCTGGTGCCATCAGATTACCACATCTTCGGCCCTTTGAAGGAGGCACTTCGTGGTTGTCGGTTCAGGTCAGATGATGAGGTCCAGCAGGTGGTGCAGACGTGGCTTCGTGAGCAACCGAAAACCTTCTTCGCGGACAGGATACAAAACCTGATTGCACGATACCAAAAGTGCATTGCTTTGCAGGGGGCATATGTGGAATAGTAATATGTGTAGTTCTTCTTCTTGTGTGGAAATCAGGTGCGTATATTCTAGGCTATCGCCGAAGCCCATATTAAAATACAGGAAATAATCGACTAGCAAATTTATTGTTGCTTCACTCTCACGTAACGACCACGGGGGAAAGCGCTAGTGTAAGGTCGTCTTTATTTATCGCCAGGCTTCTTCGTCTGAGGGAAAAGTCTTTGAACCAGCAGGCGGTCCTTTCAACCCATGACGTATTTGTGCTGGCAGGGACGACCTTGGTGGTCCCTGGTGCTGGCTTCCAACCCAAAGCGCTGGAGAGTGAAGACTTCTCTGCACCCTGGCGATGTTGTAGTGTTGCCAACAATGGAAATACGAAATTCGCTAAATCGCTGTGGAAAAAAATTATAGGCGGGGGTGCCAATGCAAATTATTCAAGCTAGGGGGATGCCTAATGAAAATTACATCACCTCCCCCTCCATCCCTTCGAGCATTGCCCGTCTCTCTTCCAGTTCCATGAATTTCGTCACATACAGCATTATAAATCTGCCAAATTTAGTGATTTTCCCCTGAAGTTGGCACTCTGCTTCTCCTTGAAATTCGACTGGTCGCAGCCGGTCGCAGCTATATGGGACATTCTGATGACGTCAGCCATGTTGCCATCCTGTTTACTTCTGTTTCAAGCAACCCCTCCCCCCCCCCCCCCCCGATGTCAAAATGTCAAAATCTTCGCCCTCGCGGTGTGGGTTTCGGCCCGAGTCATCCCATTGAAATACGTTTGGCAACATAAACAATCCATGTTGTCATAGCAACCATTCACCGCACGTGTTTTCAACCACGCGGGTCGGTGGTAGTTTCCGCAGAAGGAAGGGATATATGGTCAAATTTGTTGCGTCCGAGATCAGAGTTCTTTGTGTCGCCCGCATAGCGTGTTCATTGAAGGGAATCCTTTTTAAAAAAAATTCAGTGACCGAGATCATTTTGTTGTGCTGTGTTTTTGACATGTGTTGTGTTGTTCTGTGTTTTTGTTCCGTGTGCGTGTGAAAATGGATTTAATCACCGAACTTGTCTCGAAGACGCCATTCTCACGGCTTCCTTACGAGGATAGGATGCAAATAATAGAGACAGGTAGGCCTCTTCCACCTCTTCCGGACCTTACAGTCGAGCAGAAAGACAAAAATAAGGTATATATTAGGCATTTTCACGAGACCAGTTACCAAAAATATCTTTGGTTGACTGGGGCGAGTGCACTTAATAAGTTGTATTGCTGGGCATGTTTGCTTTTTTATACCGACAAAAGTCCTTGGAATACAACAGGATTTAGTAATTTAAACTATTCGGTAACTGCTTGTGATAAACACCAAAAATCACTTAGTCATATACGTGCGTTCAGTAACTTACAGACATTCGGTTCTCAAAGAATTGATCATTCCTTGAATTTGCAAAAGAAGATTGCCGACAGTTTGCATAATGAAAAAGTGAAGGAAAACAGAATTATTATAAGAAGATTAATTGATGCAATAGCATTTCTGGGTGAAGCAAGAATGTGCATTTAGGGGCCACAATGAGTCTGGAGATTCAACAAATAAAGGCATGTACATAGAACTTTTGGAATTTTTAGCAACATATGATCCGACAATAGCTAACCATTTAAAGACCGAAACCGTGTTTGGAGGAACGTCACCAATAATACAAAATGATTTACTTGATGCAGTAGCTAGTGTAATTACAGATCATTTTAAATCACAAATATCAAATGAAACATTCGTTGCAATATTACTTGACGAGATAACTGACGTAACTAATAAAAGTCAGTTATCAACAGTCATACGATTTGTGGATAATGAGGGAAACTGTCAGGAACGAATTTTGCATTTCACTGACGTCAGTTCAGACCGAACAGCACAAGGATTATTCCAACATGTCACCAAGGTTGTAGATGATTTGAATTGTTCGAAGAAACTTGTGGCGCAAGCATTCAATGGAGCAGCTGTTATGGCCGGTCATGTGTCTGGACTTCAGGCCTTGGTAAAGAATATGTATCCCTAAGCAATGTTCATTCATTGCTACAGTCACAGGCTAAATTTGGTCTTGTCAAAGTCTACAAACAATATATCAGAATGTAGACGATTCTTCAACTCTTTGTCAGGAATTCCTACTTTTTTTCACACTCTAAGGTCCGCACAACTGCTCTAAAAAACTTCATGGATAAAAAAACTGCCAGGAGTGGCACCAACAATGTGGAATTTCTCATCAAGGCTTGTAAATCCTGTAAAGGAATATAGAGAGCACCTTATCAAGTTCTTTTCAACAGTGGTAGATAAAGATGGTGACTAGACGAGTGACGAGGTGAATATTGCACTAGGCTTTGTTTGTTTTCTGTGCAAGTTTGACACTAGATTTCTTCTCAAGGATTCAGCAAAATATTTGCATTTTCCAATGTTCTGTTCGACACATTGCAAAGTAAATGCATGGACATTTCTTAGTGCACGAACAAAGTCAATGAATTCTGTGACACGTTGCAGAAAATTAGGGATGAAGGGTTTGATCTTGCGTGGACGGAGGCCGCAAGTAATGCTGAAGATGAAGATAGTGAATTTGAACGAAGGCCAAGAAGACAGGGCAATGATGACCGTTCCAAATACCAGCGGATTTTCAACGAAATTCTGGATACAATGATGTATCAGATAAAATTCAGATTTGAATCTCAAAATGATCTAAAATTTGTGTCTTTGTTGCATTCAGACAAATTTCATACATTTCGTGAAATGTTTCCTCAAACCCTTTTGGCAGAACTGAGTGAACAGTATGCCTCAAATTTTGATAGTCCGCCTCAAAAATGAACTAAGTGTGCTTTATTCTCTGGATGAGTACAAGAATAAATCAGTGAATGAAATTACAAATTACATGAAGCTCAATAATTTGGACATAAGTGTTTAGTGAAGTGTACAAACTAGCAGAACTAATATTGACATTTCCATCGACAACTGCAACGGATGGGCATCCCTACATTGCCTGTAAAAAGGCATGGTGCACTCTGCAGTGATTTTTGTTTTCCGTTCTTCACGAATGCAAGTCTTGCAGCTTTTGTACTTCTGTTCTGACATCACTGAATGTACACTTCGCAACATCTTATTTGACCGGCCCGAAAGAATTCTAAGTCCCGAAATCGTGACTTAGCAACATTGCTCTTCAGCTCCAGATGAGAGTAGCCAACTTTGAGTAGGTCCTTCCACTAGACGAAAAACGCTGCGGTGATAGGTTTTCAATTTAACACTTTCCATGAACTTAGAAACTATAAACCGCTATTATAATACACAATCAAACAGAAATAATAAATTGGAAAAAGAACTTTGAAGGATATTTACGATTCTGCTTGCTCGACTTGAAATTTTGGAGGTTTGAAACACTGAATAGAGTTTTTCTCCACCTGGAGGAAATTGACATCAAGTTTGTGCAGAAAGAAGCAAATTTGTGAGGAGTTAATGCGACATTTTATTTACAATACCTTGCATAATATTGAACAGTTATCAAAAAACATATATTTTACACGACTTGTCGAGAAAATGTGCTTGAAACACAGGAAGGTGGGAGTCTTCATAAACGTTAACATGTTTTAAGGGTATAACGTCATTAAGTTAACGTAGAGCAGATACCCTGGTACCCTCATTTTTCATCAGGCGTGAAAGGTCGCCGGTTCAAATCCCACCCTCTCCTCATTATTTTTTTTATTTTTTTTGTTTTCTGAACAGATACCGTTGATATTAGAATATTTAAAAAATGAATCCGATGCATACTTGAGGGACGTCTCTTCTGCGCATATTTCCCCTTAGAAAGATTTCCAGTATTTAAAGTTAAAACTTTTCTTTTTAGTTATTGTTAATATGTTGTGTTAACACACACATCATGATTAATTCACAAATCACATATATGTATTCAGGATGCGTCCTCCTCCGTAGTCGAGCGGGTTAAGGCGTTCATTCGTCTTGAGATCGTTCGCTGCGGGACGGCGTAGGTTCGAATCCGGCTCTGGTCGGAATTTATTCGGCCTACGTATAGGGCCGGTGGCAACCCACCATCGTGATGAAATTGGGAAGCTCCGAATGAGTGAGCGGTAATCCGGTCGAGAAGACCTACAACGGCTGGGGGTTCGTCGGGCTGACCACCCGTCACCCAAATACTGGTCTAAGATCTCCACGCTACAACAGGTGATGGAGGAACAGTGTGGGAGGGAGAAAAGCAGTCGGTAGGTAAGCCAAGGCCCTCCAAGGGCTGTAGCGCTGTGGGTTATGTTAATAAGTATTTATATAGTGAGTGACAAACAAGAAATTCAAAACCTCATAATGATCGTTAATTCCTCACTGCTTTGTTTCTAAAATGTTTGTCTTCTTTGAACGCAAAGTACGAGTATCAGATATAACAAACTTTCGGCAATATTCCTTGCAATATTCGAAACCAGCATTACTGACTTAGCCCTATGTAACTTGATTCTGCGCATTCCACATGGCATGTGACTTCCTCCTATCATCGAAACAACATTTTCTTACTATTTGCTTTCACCTCGTGAAATACAGACAACAATGTTAACTTCTTAGGACGGTGGATAAACTTTACACCCAACGATATACTCCTGAAAAAAATCCTGCCTAGGTGGAGAATCGAACCTACGACCTCTCTCGTAAGAATCAAGCACGATACCTCTTCTCCAGGTAGCTCATATTAAAATTTGCTACCAGTTTAAAGAAACCAATTCACACATAATGTCATGTCTATAATTTCCTCATGGCAATTTTCATGAGGAAACGAATTCAGATAAAATCGAGAAACGCTGAAAAGAAAAAAATATGAACGTGTCTATTGGCATTTTGTCATATTTTGTAAATTGTGTAAAAAGTCCGTGTTTTGAACAAGCAATCGTTTAGTTACGAAGTAATTTGTTGTTTGTTTAAAGTAGGAACAGGAGAGCGAAAAGGAGTCATTTGAACCAGACCCCGTTTGACAAGAAGCTTCAGCTTTTACCCAAAGACTGATGAAAAGAGAGAGGAACGTATGAAATATAAAATATGGATTGATTGGATTGTTGTTTTAAGTCCACTTTATGCACAGTAAGGCTAATCGGGACTGGACCTACAGTTTAAAGTGGAATCCGAACCACTATGTGCCTCCACCAGAAATCGAACCCGGGACCCCTTGGTTATAAGGCGACGACGCTACCACTGCGCCATCGGGGAGGCCTGAAATATAAAATATGTGTGAAATTAAAACAATGGAAACCTTAAAAGATAATACTAAGGAACTTCAAACTATGAAAAACATATTTTCGTGGTGGAAAACTCCAAGTCATTTTCGAAATATGAACTTGATGTTTTTCTTTATTTTGAAGTGGAGATATGGGACGATACGATCCCTCAGCCAGAAAATTTTAAGTAAGCTACCTCCAACTTTTTCAATGGTCATAATTACTAATTAGGGTCCGGAAATTGATGAAAAATCAACTTTTTTCTGACGCTTAAAAACAATGCTAAACCTGATATCATGTCCATTTCCCTTCAGTTAGAGCCGGAAAACACTTTTCATCTTACTTTTTTTTTTTTTTTTTTTTTTTGCATTTTTCGGCCTTTTTTGGCTTTTAGTTTATTTGTCAGTATTTTTAACAGTTTTTGTTGCATTTTTACTTATTTTTGAGGTTTATTTTTCTCCTCCCCTGTTGTTTCGTGCATTTTAAATGCATTTACTAGTAAAACTTACATATTTAGATTTCTTGACATGGTCCTTTTAGCAAATTCACCATGAATCGAAAATACGGTCAATGGAAAAGCATAATATTATTCTTAACTGAAATGTTTGGCAATGGATTAAAATACTTTCTGTGAAGATCTACTTTGACGTTCTTTTTCTGGACACTATTATCACTTTAATCTGTAGTTTTAAAGTAAAATTAGTCACAATATTAAATGCAATTACACTCTGGTATAGGCAAAGCAGAACTGCATTTTCGGATGCTGGCCGACTACAGTATCATAGAAGGCCCACTCTGCAAGGAGATGAATTGGTTGATTTGGTGTTTTAAGACAACTTTATGCATAGTAAGGCTAATCGGGACTGGACTTAGTTTAAAGTGGGATCCGAACCGAGTGCAGGTGTAGGGGGATCGTTTGCTTATGGAATGGAACCTCATGGGTTCAAACCTACTTCTTTGCAAAATCTTTTTCGGGAAGTAAACGGCTTTGAACGAGAGTGCTTATCTACGTTTCTTGGACATTTCTGTTGATAATTATGCGTTTTATGTCAAGGATTTCCGGATGCAGAAAGTTGACATGTAAGTTCTTAATGTGTGTTAACTTATAACAGCTGAATGAAAGGAAAAGTATTTCCTAAAACCCTGCCAATCACTGAAAGATTAAGAACATTAGTAGAAGCATTACTTGAGGCATGCACAGTGGCGACGATTATGGAGTGTGGAGGGGCAGATGACCCAGCACTATGCTAAACATTATCTACCAAGGGAAAGAAACTGTCCTTGCCCTCCCCCCTCCCCGCACCTTGCCCCATCAGTTTTGAAACCCAATAGCCGCCACTTAGCATGCATCGAATATCATATAATATTATATTACGTTATTAGAACACTTCGTACTCGGTAAATAAAAAGGAAAAAAAATAATAAGGAAAGGGTGGGATTTGAACCTACGATGTTTCGATCTTGACGAACACAGTAAAAAAAACGAAAGTGTTGTCATCTAATCACCTACTCCAGGAGATTACTAAAAGAAATCTCAGTAAAACACGTTAATCTCAGTTGAAGCAACATTGTGCCGGAGTTTCGAACCAGTGGACGCCCCAAAGAGGCTGTTACCGACGAAAACATCAAAAAAGTCCACAAAATAATTTTAAATGATCGTAAAGTGAAGTTGATCGAGATAGCTGAGATTATTACATAGCGTTGTAACGAAAAAACGGCCCCATTTGAAGAAGAAAAAAGTGCTGTTTCATCAAGACAATGCACCGTGTCACAAATCAATGAAAACGATGGCAAAATTATATGAATTAGACTACGAATTCCTTCTCCATCCACCATATTCTCCAGATCTGGCCCCCAGTGACTTTTTCCTGTTTGCAGACCTTAAAAGAATGCTCGCTGGAAAGAAATTTAGCACTGATGAAGAGATAATCGCCGATACTGAGGCCTATTTTGAGGCTAAAGAGAAATCGTACTATAAAAATGGCATCGAAAAATTGTATGACCGCTATAATCGTTGTATCGCCCTCGAAGGCAACTATATTGAATAATAAAATCGAATTTTTGTCAAAAAAAATATTTTTTACTATGTTATCCTACGAACTTTTCAGCCCAACTGTTACATTGTATACTCACATATGCATAACAACAAAACTAGAAACAATTGGGGCTAATTAACAACAAACACCCATGTTTGTAAGGTCACAGTTTCTTTGCAGTTTATAAAATCGTTAGGCTGAAGAGTTCCATGAACTAATCAATCTCAAAGCAATAGTTAGGCTGAAGAGTTCCATTAAACTAATCAATCTCAAACTATACACTGGTAATCAATTTTTCTTTTGCAGATTTTTTTTCACTTGCTAGCCAAGCTAGCTACCTGTTAGAGGGTTACGCCCTCTGTAAGGGAAATGATAATTAGCGATTTTGTGTTTGAAAATACGATTGTTGGTCTATGTGTATTTTGAATAAACGTGGTTGAGTTAAAAAATAAATAAAACTGTACATCGTAAGTTAATGTGTAATTTTATATATTTGAGGGAAAAAAATTAAGCCTGTCATGATTGATGTGAGGGTCGTATGGAATATAGGGGCGAGTGTGGGGTTTATATGCGGAAGAGGTGCATCAACATTATATATCTCGAAGCGGTCTCTATCTGGATGATTTGGAGGTAAGGCATTAAGATAAAGCGTGAGGCGCAGTGATAAGGGAGTATGGTAATAACGGGGTGGAGTGTAATAAAGATCATCATGATAGGCTGTATTCTGCAGTAGTGGATGTTCCTGTGCAACCCGTGAGGTTATGTAGCGGATGCGAAGTGTCTCTAGATGGAACAGGATGTAGGGAGAAGTCATCCTGGCATACAATAATCTGGTGGGGCTGGGTAAGGATATCCTATAGGCAGTGCGAAGAGCATGTCTTTCTAGTATTTCAAGTTTTTCGTACAAGGATGGTGCTGCAGATATCCAGGCTGCGAAACCATACGTAAGAATTGGACGGAGCATAGCTTTATATGTCATGATAACCAGTTCAACCTTCAAACCCCAGGTTGTTCCACACACTCGTTTCATTAGGTTTAGTCTTATTTTTGCTTTACTGGTTAAAATATCAAGGTGAGCTTTCCAAGTGAGGTGTTGATCGAAAACGACACCGAGGTACGTCAATGTTTTGGAAGATCTTATTAGGGAGTTTTGAACCTTGATAGCTAGCAAATCTGGATTTCTATGGACTCGTGAACGACAACCCTTTGGCATGAATACTATTGCTTTTGTCTTTGTACAATTTATTAGGAGTCTCCAACGGCGGCACCAGGAAACAAAGACATCGACTGTTTTTTTGTAGGTGCTGATTCAATTGATGGATTGTTCGCCCTAACGCCAGAAAGCCTGTATCGTCAGCATATTGGAATGTATGAACATCAGGTGGGGGACAAGGCAAATCTGCCACATACAGTAAATATAACAACGGTGAGAGTACTGAACCTTGTGGGACTCCCGAGTGGAGAAATATTGGGTGTGATAAGCTATTGTAGATAGATACATAGGATATTCGATTTGATATGAAGTTATAAATCAAACTAATATAACAGGAAGGTAACTGAAATTTGGTTAGTTTATAGATGAGGCCTGGATGCCACACCTTATCAAATGCCTTTTCTAGGTCGAATAACAATAAGCAGGATGATTTTAAGGCATTGTATTGATTGGTAATCATAGTAGTAAGCCGAAGGAGTTGATCGTTAATACAAAAGGAAGGACTAAATCCTGCTTGTTGGAGAGGAAGTAAGTTTTTTGTAGTCAAGTGTGCATGGAGTATCTTTACCAGAATCTTTTCGTGAATTATACTGAACACAGAGGTAAGTTGTACTGGTCGATAGGAATTTATCGATTGTGGAGATTTGTTTGGTTTGAGAAACATCAAGGTTTTTTATGCTTTCCATGCTATAGGAAAGAAACCGGTGCGAAGGATGAATGTATATATCCCTGCCAAGATGGTATGGAGAGCAATGGGACATTCTTTGATAAGTCGGTAAGAAATAGAATCGAATCCAGGGGCAGTATTTCGTCTGTGTTGTAGCGTCAGTTGTATATCTCCGACGCTGATGGGGTTGGTTAATATATTATCGTCTGGTAGAGTGTGAGTATTTGCAGGTTTTAAATCATCATCATTGAAATTAAAGGAATCCACCGGGTGACGGCGTATTGGTGGTTGTGGAGAAATCGGAGTGAATATGTCTTGCAGATTGCCAGAGAATCCGTCAGCTTTTGCTTCATCAGTTTGCAGAGGTGTTTCTTGAAGAAATACAGGGTATGAGGTGGATGATTTTTGCCCAGTTAGACCTTTGAGTCTATACCAGAATTGGGTTGTATTTGAAGATCTATTCAGCTGGTTGCAAGCATGAGTCCAGTTTAACCTTTTGTAAGCAAGGATATAATTGTGCACAGTGCGCTGTAATTGACGATGATGTCGCAGGGAATCAAAGTTACCGGTTCGGATATAGTCCCTGTACAGCTGACGGGAACGAGTTATCATGGTTAGATATCGAGGAGGATGATTTGGTTTGTTGGGAAGAACTATAGTTTATGGCACATGCAGAGAAATTGCGGTTTGAATTTCTTGAGTAATCCGATCGAGCACATTGGTAAGGTCTTCTTCTGTGGTAGGAATTATCAAATCCGATGTCGCTTCTTGGATATGATCTCTGTAGGCTGGCCAATTTGCTTTATCGTAATGGAGAACATATCGAGAGCGTGATGGACCAGTGGTTACATTGTTTCTGCAGCGAAGTGTAAGTTTTATTGGCAGGTGGTCACTACCTAGTGTACCAAGAACTTTTATAGTGCATTTCTGTGCGAGATTTGCAGAAGTGATAACAATATCTGGAGTTGACTGAGAGATGGGTCTTGTATGCTCTGGAATATGATGTTTTATTCCAGTCGTTTGAGTGGTAATGAACTGAGAGAATTGCGTTCGTTCTAGGAGATGTCGGCTATGTATATTGATGTCGGCCATTATGATATAATTCCGAAATTTTAGTGATACGTGCTGCATAAAGTCGTAAGGAATTGGATGTTTTGGTCGCACGTAAATTGTGACCAAGGTAATACTCATACTTTTTAGATACAATGTAGTTACATTATGTTCTGGTATATTCATACGTGGAATTTGGTAATGTCGAAAGGGTATTTTTGGGGAGAAACCTATTGCAGTACCTCCACTTGCCCTCAGTCCTGGTTGTCGATTATCACATCGATGTATCGTATAATATGGTATACGACAGGGTGTCCATGGTGTGAGGAAGGTTTCATTCAAAAGAAACGCTGTTATCCCTTCCTCTACTAATAGTTGTTCAAATAGAAATTTATGGAATGGAAATGAACGGATATTCAAAAATAAAACCTTCAAATCCATTATCAATGTATTACAAACAGCTTCAAACAGTAGTTTCATGTTGGTTCGAGTAAAAGTGTACGTACGGACCAGAATAGGTAGTATGAAATTGAACATTAAATATGATCTTAGCGGCATAGGTGATTTGTTGTAATATATGGGGTCTTATAAATGGGTGGATATTTTGAAGAGTCACCGTCACAAAGTTGAGCATTTTGCCTAGTGTAACTGGTGTGTTGAGAAGGTTTTCCGTGTTTGATTCTGGAATTCGAATTGGAACCGTCAGCTCTGGGTGATCTTCTTCAGGTTTCGGCCTGGATTTGCAGCGGTAGCTGTACGTTGGGTGCTGGTCGTTACACGTAGCGCATTTTGGTGGTTGTTGCAAGTTTCTACATTCTTTGGTGCTATGGTCATCTGCACAGTAGCCGCACTTGGGTTTTTTGTGACATTGGTTGGTGTGGTGAGTATTATATTCTTGACAATTTTCTCAGCGGATTGGAAGTGGTGCTTGTGATTTGGATGGTTCCACCCGATATTTTCTTTTATATATATAAGTTCCACTTTGAAGAAGATTATCTATGGTGTGTTGATCCGGTGTTAAAACCCGGATCATATACGTAGGACCGTGGTTGCTGTGGATTCGCAGGCAGCGAGCTATGGTGTGTCCTTCAAGTATGAGTTCTTCAGTTACTTCTTCATCGGCAAGGGATGGATCGACTCCTCGAATGACTACAGACAGCATTGGTGTCCGTTTTGGTGGGGGAGCTTGTTTTTGAGTAGCCTGCTTGAGTTGAGAAAAGGTGGCCTTAGGGCCGAATATTTCGTAACTGACCTTGTTCCTTATGGTGATCATGAGGGTTGTATCAGTGGATTTTATGATAATTCCGTTCCTGCTGAACACTATCTGTTCAATCATGGCTCGTGGCAGATACTTTAAGAGCTGGTTTAGGACTTGTTTTGGATTGGAAAATTTAGGATCGTAATTGGTGAGTAAAAAGTTGTGAATGGGATTGACTTGGTATGAAGATATTGAGTGAATTCTTCTGATGGCTGGGTTGTTTGGTTTCTGTTGCCACCATCTTAGTTGGGGACCTGGATCGAGATCTATCTGTCACAAGTGATCGTTGAGAGTCTCTTCTCCTACGATCTTTTTCATGGGAACGCTTCTCTTGGGTCGGGGAGGTGGTTCTGGCATGATGGCAGGTAGTCCTTTATGGTACCCGTAAGGTTCCATGTATGTTGAGCCGTCGGGCACAAAGCAGAATTATTAGCAACTAGATCCCAGGAATCTTTGAATTTCTTCTAAACAAGACAGAATTCACACAAGTGCTGCAAACCGGGAATTGCGTGCACAGTTTGCTCCAGATATATCTGGGTTGCAATTACAGGTTGCTCCTGTACAAGCACGTGTTGCAAGCGTGGGTTGCAAAACACGGTTTGCTTCAAAATAAGCAGTATTGATACCTCTAAGTACTGTGCCCTGTTTGTTTGCAGAACGTAGATCCTGATTATATAGTTTGGGATAAAAATACTTATCATGGGAGTTTCACTTTTATTCACCACATTTTATTTTCTGATCTTTGTTGCAACTTCAATATTCACACATCTTTCGAAGGATAATAAAACATATTTTTTCACTAACTACAATCAAAGTTATCCTTATTTATGTTACTGTGTTATATTTGAGTCGTACTGCCATCTAGTGTAAGCCACATGAAATGAAAGCTTTGGTGCTTTGTTCACACTGGAATTCATTCCACTGTATTTCAGTTTTATTTTATTTTGTCACTATTGTTTATGTTTAGTAAGTATATCTATTGTTATATTAAATGGGTGTCTGTATTGATTTATTTTTTTGAAACATGCATCCTATCACGCTTGTTATCACATGCATCAAGCTTACGTCCAGCTTGCCATGTCAAACTTGCTTTGACAAGCTAAAAGGAAGCTGTCGCAAGCTTGCCACAAGCTTATGTGCTATCTGGGAAGTTTGTGTTGAAAATCGTACTTCCTTACGTAGTTGAACGTATTGTGTCCACTAATTTCATGATCCCCTCACTCTATATCTGCGAAAGCAGTTTTTCAATATTTATTGTTGTTCACGAAATACTTCCGGTGGTAATTTTAGGTAACTCACCCGGTATAGTTATTGACGAAGCCTCATATGAAATAAGAGGAGGCCCAGAGCCCTCTTTTACGGATTATGTTATTGACTTATTTATTCACCTACATTTCGATGTTACTTTATACTGCAATTCGTTGTTATTTCTTGCTGTTTAGAGAAAATTTTGGTAAATGATTTACACGTATATATGCACAGTTATATCGCTTGGTGGGGAAGAAAATCCAAACTCATCACTACAGTTTACAGAGTAAATGTCGAAACACGACTTCTGCAGTTATCCTACTCTAAACAATGACTGTGTCGTCTGACCAAGTCTAAATTTGGAAAGCAGTGGTAGCGTCATTGCCTTGTAATCAAGGGGTCCCGAGTTCGATACCCGCTGGAGACACACAGTGGTTCGGATCCCACTTTAAACTGTAGGCAGTCCCGATTAGCCTTTCTGTGCATAAAGTGGACTTAAAACACCCAATCAATCAATCTAAATTTGGAAAGGGAAGGGGAGATTAGTCTAGGCTTGAATTTCCAAAAACTTACAAGGTGCACCTCTTCTCATAGCCGATGACCTTTTTAACAGCAAGGGGTCCTTCAAGAAAGCTCGTGTTCGGAAAGTGCACCGGAAGATTTTAAGTTAAGCTGTCCTCTGTGCCCCTCACTGGTGTATTGTTATATGCGAGTGCACTTGTAGGTACAAAACCTGGCAGCCTTCAAAGAAAATGGAAACAGAAGCGACGAATTCCTACGGGGATACTTGATTTGCAAAGACCTGACTGCGATGTCACGTGCTTCTTGCTGTTAACGGAAACTTGAGTGCACATTCACAAATCTAGTGCAAGAATATTTTTCCAAATATTCTTCAAAACTCAGATAAGTTGAAATACAGAAATATAGTCTCAATTTTTAGTGCGTGACTAAGGGATTGGTAGGAGAGCAAACATACAATCTTGCTCCTCCTCTTTGGTTTCGTCACATCAGGCAATACTGAAAGCACTTGTGGGTAGAAGCGGAACAACCAAGAGAGGAATGTTTATTTCTTGGCCATTTCGATTTATTAAAAGTTTACTGTTTGCTTTAAACGTCATGTTCAGGGGTGATGGCTTAGTTTTAAACCTCAGAGGTAACACCATTCATTCTTATGTTTACGTGTGAGGTTTCTTTCTTCTGTACTGGTTCACATAGCACCGTGCCATGAAGGCACATTTATGGGATGTGGGTGTAGGGTCCACACATTCTCGATCTCGGACATTTTGGAGATTATGTGATCAGCACCATGCTCTGGCCGCATCTTCCCCTCCCCGGGTTGTCCCCGGGTACCCATTCATTTTAGGCTGGGTGAGTCCCGGAGGCGCTTTATGCGGGGATAATGAAGGACAAATTCCGAACTGAGGTCACTCACCTCGGGAATCGAACCCGGGTCTCCGCGTGGCAGTCAGACACCCTACCGACTAGTAGACCACCAGATTCGTCTAGAATTTTTTTTCCACCTTATGAACATAAACATTAGACTTGTCACTGTGAAGCACTTTTCATTTAATGGAAGCGTCACACTGTAATTGTTCGTGACAACCATTCATAATGCGCAGCTCTTCATGGATGTATCCGATTAAAATCTTGTGCAATGGCATGCGAACTTCTCTACGTAGACATCACTTTGATCTCGATGCATTACCGATGCGCTAAACAAATTTTAAGGCATTTTTCTAACACCTCGAAAAGGAGCAAATTGGTACAAGAATTCAGTCATAACTTTTTACTGGTTAAAGATACGACGAAATAACCTTCACCATTGAATTTCTCGTGAAATTCTAGCCTGATTTGATATATCATATCACCTCCTTCCCATTTAAATTTCTAAAGTTGAATTTAAGATGGCGGACATCAAGATGGCTGCCGACCATGCGGGTGACGTCAATGTGGTTCTCCCTTGGCCAGGAAGCGATTGGTCATCGCCATTTTCATGTTCCATGCCGCAGTGGCCTTGTACTGGGGGTGTTAAGTGACTTATGAGCCACCCTGTATATATGCACAGCTATATCGCTAACGTAGGTTAGCTTGTTGCAGCCGGGCAATTGGGCCCTGTTCTGTCCCCCACAATCGGGAGGGAACGTCTTCGCGTGAATAAGGAAAACATAATACATAATGGTGAACTTTAGTAAATTTTACCTGTGGAAATGAATTATACCAAATCTGTTTTGGTTTACCAGAATAGACTAATGAACAGTAACCAAATCATTTGAATTTTTCTCGTCATCATTATCATCGTTAACATACATCGCACATTTCCAAAGTGCATATGCAAGTTATTCAATTCTGCCATAACTAATTCACGAATTGAAAATGATAATAATATAAAGAAGCATATAAATAACTCATTATTACTAGTTCTTCACCTACATCTTTTTACGAACAGTAGTAGTCCCGGCGCTTTGGATCACTCCATCCGGTGTCATGTTACATCCTGCTGCCGTGTTTGAGAGCAGGGATCACTGACGCAGCAGAAATTTGATCCTCTTTTGACCTTGAAGACATCCGTTTTCAGAGCCCGGTGCTGAGATGGAAATGGGAGGGTGTTAATTGACCCCCGCTGATGTCGTTTCTGAGTGTTTACTAACATAACGTGTGTGTGTGTGTGTGTGTGTGTGTGTGTGTGTGTGTGTGGAGTATATGCGCGCGCATTCAGCGTAAATGCGTGAAACGTAAAGACATGACGCAACCTGATTTAAAAATGGCGGCGCAGTTGCTGTACCCCGAAAGCCTAGTGGTTAAGGTTATTGCTTTGTAATGAAGGGTGTCGATTGATTGATTGAGTTGGTGTTTCTAAGTCCACTTTATGCACATGAAGGCTAATCGGGTGCTGCACCTACAGTTTAAAGGGGGGATTGGAAGCACTATGTGCCTCCACCGGGAATCGACCTATTGAATACAAGGCAACGACGCTACCACTGCGTCATCGGGGAGGCAATTTGTGAAGGGTGTCGAGTGTTCGATTTCTGTTGCGATTAGGCTGTGTGAACTAAACACGAGGGCAAGATGGTGGTTAAAAGTGAGTGGTTAATGTTGTCGCCTGGTAATGAAGAGGTACCGAGTTCGATTCAGTATGTAATCAAATGGAGTCAATTGTTTTGTCCACCATTATAGGCACCGATTAACCCATCTATGCATAAATAGTTATTGAATAAAAACAATATGGCTACCGCTTTTTGTGCGTGGCGTGGCGTGGCGCGTGGCTTACGCGGGCGGCGGCGGCGCGGCGCGGATGCTTTTTTTTTATTCCGCGATATAGAATAATAGTTCAAATATGAAATGATTAAAGCTGATAGTAGTAGAGAGGCAGCACTTCATTCCTACGCGTCAGCAAAAATTCGATGCCACTGGTGTTATGTTACATCCTGTCGTAGCGGTGTACGAGCGATTTTATTGTTGAGTCAGCAGAACGTGTCTGATCACGTTGAAGACATCGGAAGCGGTGAGGGAGGGGGGTCAATGGATTTGTCACGTTGTTTCTTGATGTATGCTAACCTAACACGTGCGTATGTTTGTGTGTGTGTGTGTGTGTGTGTGTCTTTGGAGGAAATGCGCGCGCAACCATTGCGTATGATGCAAACAAATGAAGAAATGATTTAAAGATGGCGCCGAAGGTGTTGTACCCCGAAAGCTTAGCGGCTAAGGTTTTTGCTCTGTAAAACAAGAGGCGTCGAGGGTTCGATTCCTGGTAGAGTCAATATTGATTGATTGATAGATTGAGTTAGTTTTTTTTAAGTCCACTTTATGCACGGCAAGACTAATCAGGAGTGGACCTACAGTTGAAATGTGGTGATTCGGACCACTATGTGCCTCCACCGAGTATCGAACCTGGGACCTCTTGATTACAAGTCGACGATGTCAATATTGAATGATTTCTATTAGCCTGTGTGTAAATAAAGCCAACAAAATGGTTGAGTTCGAAAATCGAGTTGGGTTAGTGGTTAATGATGTCACCTGGCAATGAAGAGGTCGCGGGTTCGATTCTCTAGGTAGTTAAATTAGGCCAATTGTTTAATCCCGCCATTATAGGTTCCGATTAGTCCATCTGTGCATAAATAGTGATTGAATAAAATCAATATGGCGGCCTTGGGGTAGTGGTTAATGTTGTCGCCTGGTAATGAAGAGGTCGCGGGTTCGATTCTCTAGGTAGTTAAACGAGGCCAATTGTTTTGTCCCGCCATTATAGGTCCCGATTAATCCATCTGCGCATAAATAGTATTTGAATAAAATCAATATGGCGGCCGCGTTTTGTGTTTAGCGGCGGCGGCGACCGGGGCGCGACGCGGGCGCGGGGGGTGTTTTTTATTCCGCGAGATGTTTCAACCAAGTGGTTGAGGGTTCGATTCCCAATGTTGCTGAAAATTGGATATTCAATTGTATTTGTTTAAAAGTTCCGATTAGGTTTTTGTGCACAAAGAGAAAATGAACTAATTGGAAATAGGATGTTTATGCTGTAATGAAAAGGTCCCGGGTTCGATTCACAATGTCAAATTGGCTGATAATGATGTTTAAAAAAAAAAAAAGAAGTGTGTTGAGTCCCCATTAGTATTTAGGCAGGAACAGATATTAAAAATCAAAACAAAATGCCTTTTGATTACAACGCAAAGACTTTACCGCTAATGTATAAAGATAAATTAGAATCTGTTGTTTTGCTGTGTGGGGCCCCAGTACCGATTAGCTTAAATGCATAAAGAGTACGTAAAATAAGCAAGATGGCCGTCACTATTGTTTTGTGATCAAAAAGGAGTCACAGGTTCGATTCAATCAAAGGAGGCAAGATTCTATGTTTCAATTCCATGTAAAAGTCTAAAGTTATGTTTCGATTAACCTCAATGCATAAAGAGGAATTAAACAAAAACAAGCAAAATGGCGACAGATGTGATAAAAGAAAAATTGAATTAGTTTTTTATAGTGACAAGAAAAAATAGCGAATCATTGTTAGAAATAGAATGAAAATAAAGATACTTGCCTTTGCGTGTCCAGCGCTGTGCAGAAAAGCTCTCATGCTTTATCTCCGACAAGTCCACAATACACATTTTTTTTTCTTGTATAGTTAATTATTAATGTTGTTATTAACACAGATTCTTACCAGTGTGAAGAAAAGCTCTCATGCTTTATCTCCGACAAATCCACAATACACACTTTTTCATTATATAGTTAATTATTAATGTTGTTATTAACGATTGTTACCAGTAAAAATATAAACCATGAGGATTTTTAAAGGAGTGATAAGTGAAAAAAAGCCAAGACATATATTTTATCCCTGTTTATTACCAATATTTACAAACTTCAAAAGAACCGCACACACACTCACACACATACATATGTAAAATGTTTATATTGTGTCACCAGTTTATCAGCATGTTATTTAACAAGTTTTTATTCTTCAAGTTTGTTCACTCACCCACATAAGGAATTGTGTCACTATCATATCCATTTTCTGCTGCAACCACTGAATTAAAATGTTTCACTATTTTTTCCACAAGCATGTTCTCGCCAAAAACAAACACTTCTTTGGAAAGTCTTTTTCCGTCGATGTTTTGTATAGACAAAGGCTCAGGTTTTGTACATCCATGTAGATGGGAAAGCACAAACTTCTCCTTATTACATGCATGGACAGGGGAAATATCTGTGCAACCGAAACATTGTTCGCGAAGGTCGAGAATGCAAATTCCACACAGTTTCCAAAATATGATTTCAGATACGGCCACACTGTTTCACACATAACTTTCGCATGCTCGATGCACACAAATATCTTCATAAAGTTCCGCCACGAACTTTCTGCGATGAACACTATCTCCAGGGAACCGTAAGCTGGTTTCTTCCTTATAATGATCTGACGGCGATTGTACAGTGTGGTTATCAGCAATTCATGTTGCTCACTTAGTGGGTAGGAAACACGAGGTGCTCACCTGGAATAGCGATGTAATTGTCGATTACTGGAAACAATTCCTGAAGAGCGTGCCACTCCTGCAACTGTAGTTCAACACCGACCGCCCCGCTTCTGTGTAGCCTGACCACAGGTTGGAAATCCAGATGAGAGGAAAGTCCGATTGAGATAACTTTTGTTTTCGAAGCATTCAAATAGTAGACGTGATCAAATAATATCGACTGGCGTATAAGACTAGTTACTTGTTTTTGTTCTTCAGGTAAATGCTGATCGCTCTCTTTCTGAAGAACCCCCTTGAAATTAGTGTACGGTTGAAATCTTTTTTTCAGCGGCATCGAAATAGAGGATTCCATGACTAAGAACTGCGAGATACTGCATGTCGCAGCGTGCAGGTATACATTTGAAGAAATGCGTGGGTGTGTTTTTGAGACGCATGCGCGCGTAGCAAACCAAGCATGTGCTGGACAAAAAAGGTGGAGGGGGCGGGGCATTACAAAGATCAATGGTGAGAGAAAACTCAGCAGAATATCATAAACGTCATATTGAGGAAATATTGGATAACAAATATTAATTAATTTAATTAAAGCATCAACCGCATTGTCGATCTGAAATTAGGTTTATAGACAGGGGGCAAAATGGAAAATATCGACGATGTTCTAGTATTGGATTGTTTCTGTATTTCCATCGGTATAATCCTCCACCACATTTGAAGCATACTGTTTTATCCTCTTTTTGAATGTAAAATAATCCTGCTTCGGACAGAGCTTCTACAAACGGGAATTCTTTTGATTGCCAGTTTCTGAAAGAGGACAATCTAGCATTGAAAGATCCCATCTCTGGATATTGTCATCTGATGAGTGTTGTACGTATAGAATTTAGAGTTATTTTCCAAAAATCGCAAATGGTTATGCACATGTGGAGGTTTTCCGTAACTATCAAAAAATTCCCCCCGGGAGTTACTGTCTATGTAAATTGCTACCCAGTGCTTCCCGGGGCTATCTTTGGGATCTGTATTTACAATCAACGCTGCTGGTAGTTCCACATGTACAGGTAATTCATTAGCTGCGAAAACCCCAACATGATGATTGTCAAAGGCTCTATTTGATATTAACCCGTGAAGCAAATTTAAAGTCGACAGCATTGCTGGACACTAAATAGTAATATTGTGCAACTCACCTTTTTATACTTCAAAGTAGACGGTACACGTCATAGTAGATTCCAGAACCAATTTGATCTGGGCCACCAAGCTGTTTATCGTTGTTGAAACAATGGAGAGCTATCTAACACAACGCTGATGCTCGGAATATGTAGGCGGGGTTTACAAACGCGCATGCGTACAATGCTATCTGGCATTTGTTGTGCTGTTGTAAAATGAATTTTGTACTATAAGAAAATTGTCTGTATGTGTGTGTGTGTGTATATATATATATATATATATATATATATATATATATATATATATATATATATATATGTATATATATATACATACTGACACACACGCATATTTATTTATTGATGAAGTGTGTATATATATATATATATAATACAATATAATATATATATATGTAATTTGAAGATACAACATATCAGTAAAATCTAACAACTAGAAAAATATTCATAACATTCGACTTTTATATTATATGTAATTTAAAACATTCTTCACAGTTTGAGAAATGGAGTGCTTGTCGAAACACCCGTTCTCTGCAATATTGGGTGGTCCTTCAGGATGTGGAAAGACATATTTTGTGAAGCATTTTCTCCAGTGTTTACCCCAAATGGTAAATGTAAAATTCAACAATATTTTGGTGTGCTACGGGGAATGGCAATCTGTATACAATGATTTCCCTGGTTTTGTACAATTTCGGGAAGGAATGCCTAATATTGACCAATTTGTGCCAAATTCTGGACCTCATCTTATTATTATCGATGATCAGATGAGGGAATGCGATCAAAGAGTCACAGATTTATTTACAAAAGTGTGTCATCATCGTGATATTAGTCTTTTCTTTATCACTCAAAATCTATTCCCTCAAGGAAAAGGGAATAGGGATATATCTTTAAATAGTCATTATATTGTATGCTTCAAAAATCCAAGAGACAGAGCCCAAATTAATTATTTATCTAGACAAGTATACCCGGAGAATCCAATTTTTATAAAAGATGCATATTACAATGCCACCGCTGAACCCCATGGATATTTGCTGTTTGATCTGAAGCAGAACACTCCGGAAGAAGTACGTTTTTGGTCGCGGATATTTCCCGACGATGATATCAATTATGTATATATTCCTACAAAAAAGCAAGCATAATCACTAGTCGTTTATTCTGTCATCATGGCTCCAAGAGTGAAACACGCTAAAGTGCTCCAAGTTTTGTCGGATGCTAAACCAGCTCCTCGCACAGCGATATTACAAACTGCTGATTCTTCCTTAGTTAATTCAATCTGTGAGTGTTGTTACAATGTTCTAAAAGGGAATGTTCCTCTTTCAACACCTCAGAAAACAAGATTGAGCCGGTACAAGAAGGTGATACGTAATCTCTCTGCCAAAGGACACTCTACAAAGCAGAAGAAACAGATACTAGTGCAACACGGAGGATTTCTACCTGCGTTATTAGCCCCTTTAATAGGAGGTGTGTTATCAAGTTTATTTAAGTAAAAAAAAATCTGAACATGGAGCATGCCAAAAAAATGGTTATAATACCTCAAGAATTTATGGATAACATGAGACATCCTGTTATGTCTGCACCGTCTACATCCTTATCGCAATTGGATCAGGATATGCAAGTAATTTTGAATCTCAAAGGTCTTTCGGATGATGAAAAATGGAATCGTTACAGTATTGTGCTCCAAAAATTTCTGTCTATTACTCGAAAACAAAGAGAACCTGTGTCGCTACCGATTACAGAATCTACTGAGAAGTTGACTGATATGAAAGAAGAAATTCTAGCTGCTACACCTAGCATGTATCGTAGAAAAGCCGAACTGTTGTATGAACGTCTTTTACGTAATAGCAATATTGATTGGGATAAATATGGGGCAGTTTTTATTAACAATAATAAAATTGAAGGCTCAAATATTGTCGATCTAGTATCGGATATAATTCGACCACGAAAAACAAGCAATCCTGTTGGGTGGCAACTATTCAATAGAGCTCTGGCGTTATCTAGTATTCCTCAAGAATATATTGGAATCCCCCGGAGACAGGAGTTTATTCAACAGATTGTTTTTGGCAACCCCGGACGCCATGTTCCGCTGTCCGGAGCTAACCAAGAAGAGGCACAAGAATTAACAGAAGCAGAAGAAGAAGAAGAAGAAAAGGAACCAATTTCTTTTGTATCATCATTTCCAGGGCACAAACGTAAACGTACTGTTCCAGTTTGGTCAAGATACAAACCATGAGCGAAAAAATATTAGAGAATATCTGGTACAATCCATCTCATCCAGCATCCTATTCTACAGCTTCAACACTATGGAAAGCTGTAAAAAAATCCATACCATTGTCAACAATCAAACATTGGTTGACAAAGCAAACTGCATACACTTTGCATAGACCTGTAAAGCGTCGATTTCCGAGAAACTTTTATTTTGTGCATAATATCGATGACCAATGGCAGGCTGACTTGAATGACATGCAGAGTTTGCGGAATCACAACAAAGGGTACAGATATATACTCACAGTTATCGATATTTTTAGCAGGCATGCTTGGGCTGTCCCTGTAAAAAATAAAACTGGTGTATGTATAAAAAAGGCTTTCCAGCAAATTTTTAAACAAAGCAAAAGAAAACCTTTGAAATTACAAACTGACAAAGGCCGTGAGTTTACCAACAGTATTGTGCAGGAATATCTCAAAAAACAAAATGTAATTTATTTTACAACAAAGAATCCTGATATTAAAGCTAGTATTGTTGAAAGATTCAACAGAACTTTAAAGGGACGCATGTGGAAGTATTTTACTAAACAAAGAACCAGCTGTTATGTTAATGTACTCCCAAAGCTTTTGAAAGCTTATAATCATAAAATTCACTCGAGTATTAAAATGGCACCAGCAGATGTTACTCCTGAGAAGGTTTTGAAAGTATGGCACAATATGTATGACAAAAAACTCAAATCTGATGCATCTCCACTATTGTCATTGAAGATGCCATTCAAAATAGGAGATACAGTGAGAATAACAAAAACCAAAAAACGCATTGACAAAGGTTACATGGAAAATTGGACAAGAGAAATATTTGTGGTGGAACGTATTTTGAAAAGAAATCCTCAAGTGTATGAATTAAAAGATCTACAAGGACATAAAATCGATGGAACATTTTATACGGAAGAGTTGCAATTGGTCCGCTTACAGGATATGCATGAAATTGATAAAATCCTTGCGACCAAAGGTAAAGGAGCCAGTAAAAAGTTGTTAGTTCATTGGAAAGGTTACTCCAGATTATTTGACAGTTGGATTAGCGCATCGTTTTTGGAGTCAAAAAAGAGAGAGAGAGAGGCATAAATTTTTGTAGGTATTCTCATCAGTGGTACAAATAACCTTCATAACACATCATGAGAAAAGCAAACGCTTTCTACCTTACTTATCAAATAGAGCCTTTGACAATCATCATGTTGGGGTTTTCGGAGCTAATGAATTACCTGTACATGTGGAACTACCAGCAGCGTTGATTGTAAATACGGATCCCAAAGATAGCTCCGGGAAGCACTGGGTAGCAATTTACATAGACAGTAACTCCCGGGGGGAATTTTTTGATAGTTACGGAAAACCTCCACATGTGCATAACCATTTGCGATTTTTGGAAAATAACTCTAAATTCTATACGTACAACACTCCTCAGATACAAAGTTACGGGTCTGTTACTGTGTGCATTACTGTTTTCTGTATTTATTCCATAGAGCCTCTGGTAAACCCATGCATAAATTTCAAATTTTATTCCCAGTACCGATAAAAACGACAATATTATAACAACTTATTTGCTGACTCGTAAATTAAATTTATAATACTCGGTACGTATACTAGAAAATATTGACAGTAAATACTGTTTGAAATTTTATACAAGTTACATATAGTCCTAATAGTATATTAATAATTTTGTAGCGTTACAGTTTACAACAGCTTACTTATAATATATATCTTGTTTTGTGTCTTTACAGAACAATGACGCAATATCCAGAGATGGGATCTTTCAATGCTAGATTGTCCTCTTTCAGAAACTGGCAATCAAAAGAATTCCGTTTGTAGAAGCTCTGTCCGAAGCAGGATTATTTTACATTCAAAAAGAGGATAAAACAGTATGCTTCAGTAGTTAGTGTACCGCCTTGGAGTCGATAAATCAATTGATTGGAAAAGATCGATCAAAGATCAATTGATGATGTAGTTGTGTGGGCAAGCAAGGGTTATTGTTGTTCGCGATGACGTCATAAAATGGGCGTGGCTTAATTTGCGAGGAGCGTTTTGATTGGTTGGAAAAGTATTCGGGTTTTTCCCGCGGCGTCTGAAAACAGATGGCGTTGATGATTCTGAAATTCTGGGAATTTGGGTGGGTACGTGTTTTTGTTGTCTGAAGACAGATGGCGTTGATGATTCTGAAATTCTGGGAAAATGGGCGGGGCTTATTTCGTAAGGAGGATTCTGATTGGTTGTTGGGGAGGAGGAAAAGTATTCGGGGTTTTCCCGTTGACGGTTGGTCGGAATTGGAGTTTCCGGTGTCTGAAAACAGATGGCGTTGATGAGCCAGAAATTCTGGGAATTTGAGGACGTAACGCTATTGTTCTTTTTTTATGGGAGTCACGTGACTGTTTGTGACGTCACAAAATGGAAGTCACTTGACCAGATTATATTATTAAAGTAGTATTAATTTAAAGATTATTTTTATTATTATGAATTGTTTTAATTTCTGTGACGCCATTTTGTTTTTGTTATGTTATTGTGGTGTGTGACGTGATATATAAATTGGAGTACGTGTTTCCGGTGTTTGAAAACAGATGGCGTTGATGAGTCTGAAATTCTCGGATTGGTTGGTGGGGAGGAGGAAAAGTATTCGGGGTTTTCCCGGTGACGGTTGGTCGGAGTTTCCGGCGTCTGAAAACAGATGGCGTTGATGAGCCAGAAATTCTGGGAATGTGACGGTTTCTCGAAAGTTCCGGCGTCTGAAAACAGATAGCGCTGAGGAGGCTTTTAAGGCGTGCGGTGAATATTTCGGAATTGGAGTACGTGTTTCCGGTGTCTGAGGAAAGATGGCGTTGATGAGTTTGAAAGTCTGGGAGAGATGACGTTGATGAGTCATTCTGGGGAGGAGGTAACTGTTTTGCTCAGAATAGGGATCTTTCCTGCTTGGCTGAGAGATATGGAATTCTTGGAACGGTTGAGTGATATCTGTGGCGTGTTTGTCGGGCTGAAGATATGGGTTTCCCGCTGTTAATGGGTCTGTGACGGTTGAAGAAGAGAAGGGAAACGTTTGGGCGTAATCTTCTAGGAATTGTGCCTGTTTGAAATATTTTTAACGGAAAACGTGATGTTGGAAAATAAAAGGTACAAATAGAAGGGATAAAAGATAATAGGATCTGGTAACGTTTCTTGTGTGGGGAAATGTTTGTTCGTTTGTTGTACGTAAGAAATGTGGTGTCTGTTGAAAATAAGGAGGATAAAAGAGGAATAGGTGAAGATGGGGTTCGATAAAGAGGAAAATAATATATTCAAAAACATGAATTATTTGGAGGAATCTCGAATGGGTTATGTAACACGCAGGATAAAAAGAATTGGTGGAATATTTACCATGACGATTATATAAATTGTGGGATAAAAGATAAGATGAATAAATGGGGGTGCGACAAGAAAAGAATATATGAGGGGTGTTCACAAATGGGGAAATTGCTGTCAATAGTATATAGTAGTGGAAGTAATTATTAAGGGACATACTACATTTTCGGAAAGGAGTTAAAGTTCAGGGGTATACCAAAAATATTGGAAAAGGGTAAGGGTGTTATTGGTTGGATTTAAAATAATGTGTGGCGGCGGAGAGTTTTGAAAATGTTATGTGATATTGAGAGGTGTATGGATATTAAACACCGCCAAGTTTTGAATTTGATGTTTTCAAAATTCTTCTAAATATAATCCAGATATTCCCGTATTTCCATATATGTTTCTTACAAATGGAGAGTAATTACTTGTGCACACACGATTTCGTAAGAATTATGCAATTCAGTTAAGGATACAGCTATTTGATATATAAAAGGTGTCCTAATAGGGTTATAATAAATGTTTAAAGAGTCCCTGTTATATCCATACAATGCTACGAAAATTTCCATAATATGTTCCAAACAGGAAACATCTTTTGTACATTCCAATAACACCCAGAAAATGTTAAAAAAGAACAAGTTTTATTCATATCTAAATCGTGTCCAGATAAGATTCAAATGTAGTCTAAAATGTACTTTCTGTATCCACGCAATATCCAAAGTACGTACAAAATGTCTAACGAAAGTATATTGTCTAGATAACGTCCACTTGGTGTACAAAACATTCCAAATATGATCTCGAATTGCCCATAACACATCCAATTCTGGATATCCCCCTGGGCCCTGTCCCAATTACCCTATGTGTGCATAAACTGAAATTAAGCAGCAATCGAGCAAAAAACAGACCCCGGTCTCAATCACCCTAAATATGCATGAAGTGAAGGTGGACACATTGGTCAAGATATTCAGCTTCATTATTGAAAGGAAAAGAAATGCGTCAGTATTCGGTGATTTTGTAGAAAACATACAGAGAGCACAATATGTACCTTCGCATTTGTCGTTAAGAATGTGGTTCGCCTACCCGCTTTTTGTCATTTGTGGCCCCGCACTATGCTAAAACTCACCTGCGAGGGAAAAGTAAACTGGCCTTGCCCCCCCAGTTTTGTCACTTTGCTCCCCTAGTTTGGATGCTCCCTCCCCCCAGTTGTGACACTTTGCCCTCCTAGTTTTGGAACCCAATCGTCGCCACTGCGAAAAACCTAAACTAAAGGACCCGTATGTTAACAAAGAAACTGTACTATGAGTTGAAGTAATAAAACAATTTGTACATACAAGTAAATGTTAGTATTGTATCGAAATAAATAGATGTAATATACGTACAAAATTCTCTCCCTCCATCAATACAACACTGTACCAGTAAAGACGTTACTGAAGAATGAAAACTCTGCAGTGATGGTCACAACACATACATACCAGTTCTGTGTAAGGTTTAGTCATTAACAGAACAGATGCAACTTCCTTGCTGATTATGCATTCCAGAGATAACCAACCACAACTTCCTTTTTGAGTCTGCGGGCAAGAGATAATTTTAATTGCGGTGTAGGGTTTAGACATTATCGGAACGGATGCAACTTTTTTGCTGGCCATGTGCTGTTGAAGCGTCGCCAGAGAAGGAAAACTTTGTAATGGTTAGAACACACATGTTCGATGTAGGCTAAGTAGCAGCGGTTATCGTTATCATATAACGATTTCCGTCTGGAATGCGAATTCGATAGAGGTCTATTCATGGAAGCACGACTTCCTTGTTACATCCTGCCACAGATTCACTGGTGTTAAAAATTAAACACTCACAACCGAAAAATGGAGAACGTGTCTGTCAAAACAATTTAGCTAACCGGGGGCTTTTAGTACAGGGCCTACAGTTTAAAAAACGTGGTACCGAACACGCCCAAATCTGTAATTAGTTTTAGGATAGACAGGACCCTTATCTGCAATTAGTTTTACTCGGGGACAAACAGAGTCGGAACAGGGGTTCTTTGAAACTTGAGTACAGGGCCTACAGTTTTAGAAAGAGGTTCCAAACGCACAGACTCCGAATGTATAATTACTTTTGAGGCAAAGAGGATTGGAGCCGGGGCCCTTATCTGCAGTAAGTTTTACTGAGGGCCAAACAGGGTCGAAAATGGGGGTGCTTTGAAACATGAGTACAGGGCCTACAGTCTTAAAAGTGGGGTATGTGTAGATTCCGAATGTACAATTACTTTTCTCTGGGGCAGCCAGGACCGTAACTGAGGGCCCATTGAAACTTGAGGTCTGGGGAAAATAGGGTCCGTAACTAAGGGTCCTTTTAAAAACTTGAGGTCCAGGGTAAACAGGGCCGTAACTAAGGGACCCTTCGAAACTTGAGGTCCAGGGCAAACAGGGCTGTAACTGAGGGCCCTCTTATTTCACGTTCTTTAAAAAATGTCAACTTTTCTCAAAAAGTTTTTTAACTTTTGTCCAAAAAATCAACTTTTTTAAAAAAAATTCAGAAAAATTAACTTTTAAAAAATTCAACTTTTTTCAAAAAATCTGGAGGCTTTGCCGATTCCGGTCACGACGAACCGCGTTTTATTGTACGGTGATGTATAAGAGGAGACGGCTGCAACGGAGGAACGGAGAAGTCTATGGAACAAGGGGCATGGACGACAAGTGGAGAAACAGATTGCATGCTACGTAAATTGCTGTGAAGAGAATGATTTAGCCGAAGATATACTGGAAAAACTGGAAGAAACGTGCAAGGACATGGAGATGCACTTGTAAAAATATTTACATATATAACCGGAAAAAAAGAAATACACCTGTGTGTTCTGATTTTATAGAAAATGTACGTCTGTCGCTCAGAATATGTTTCGAACTGATGGAGGTATTTAAGAGTGTGAGAAATTAAAAAAACAGAAAATAAAAAAGCGGGGGGAGAAAAATGGAGGGGCGAATGTTGGAAATTCGGAAGAAAAGGTAAATAAACGAATAAACAACACTAACATCGCTAACAAACGAACACCATTTATTTGTTTATTTTTCTTTGATATACAGTGAGAGCCATGAGTATTACTCTTCAAATTGTCTATGACGATTTTAAGCAATAATGTTGATGTAGAAGCTGTTTTGAATTTATGAAGCTCTTATTTGGTCAAATAAAATACTGCATAATACTAATGGATCCCACTGTACAAGGTGTTCGGATGTTGGTAGTATGAACATAATACTTATGGATGCCACTGTACATGGTGTTCGGATGTTGGTAGTATGATTTGTAAATAGAGTAAAAATATATATATCCAAACCCTGTATCGAATATTGAGTCCGAGTAATAAACAGTGTATACATACAAATTAATGTTATTCTGTAGAACTATACTTACAAAATTCTCTCCGTCCATCGTTGTACTATAACAGCTGTACCGTTAAAGATGTTGAGGAAGAATGGAAATTTTGCAGTGATGGTCAAAACATATTCAAATATATCACTTCTGTGTAGGATAACGGAACGGATGCAACTTGCTTGTAGCATTCCTGAGATAACCACAACGTCCTCTTCGAGGCTGCATGAAAGAGATAACTTGATTCACACAACTTCCGTGTTACACTGTGCCCAGAATATCCAGCACGAATACAGCCTTCTAAATGAATATAATGCTAAACTGCACTTATTTCATTGTAAAAACATAAGGGAAACGGGAAGTGTTTATAAACATACGAGGGTATCATAGAAAAGGTGGTACCTTCTCGGGGTCCGATCGATTGATCAAGTGACGGATTGAACCGATATTGCAAATCCGTTTTATGCACTACGGCTAATCGAAACATAAATATATGAGGGCGTGGTAGAAAATGTGGTATTTTCTTGAAGGTCCGATCGAATGACAGATTGAACCGATGTTTCAAATTTGTGTTATCCACAGAGACTAATCGGAACAGAAATATAGGAGGACATTGTAAAAAGGTGGTATTTTTTGAGGGGGCGACCGAATAACGGATTGAACCGTTGTTTCAAATCCGTTTTACACACTGAGGGTAAATGTAACAGAAATATACGAGGACATGGTAGAAAATGTGGTACTTGTAATGAAGGGGACCCGGGTTCGATACCCGGTGGAAGCAAAAGTGGTTCAGATCCCACTTTAAACTGTAGGTCCAGTCCCAATTAGCCTTGCTGTGCATAAAGTGGGCTTAAACACCAAATCAACCAACCAACAGTCCCAATTAGCCTTACTGTGCATAAAGTGGACTTAAAACACCAAGTCAATCAATCTTTACCACTATTCCTTTACCTTCGCGATAATATAAAAGTGGTAAAACATAGATCACATGACATCACAGACTATACCTTATCTAAAAAAATTCATATGCGTCCTCTTGCAATTTCTTTCCCAGTATGGCGTGCCAATACTCCATTTGTTATTTTGACCGTAGACCACTGTCCATATACTCTATGGAAAGGTCTTGACGTACAGATTCCGAATTTACAATTACCTTTCACTCTAGTTGAATTAGGGCCGGCTGAACAGCCCTTTAATATTTTCCGGACAGGTTTTTCAACTTTTCAAATTTACCTACAACAACGAGCTCACAATAAACATCATCCACGATTACTATGTAATATTATACAATAAATTGTCATCTCAGCTCGTTATGACAATGGGGGCCGCCATCTTGGCCGCCATCTTGGTTTTTGTTATTTTGACCGTAGACCCCCGTCCATATACTCTATGGAAAGGTCTTGACGTACAGATCCCGAATCTACAATTGCCTTTCACTCTAGTTCAATTAGGGCCGGCTGGACAGCCCTTTAAAGTTTTCCGGACAGGTTTTTCAACTTTTCAAATTTACCTACAACAACGTGCTGACAATAAACATCACCCACGATTACTATGTAATATTATACAATTAATTGTCATCTCAGTTCGTTATGACAATGGGGGCCGCCATCTTGGCCGCCATCTTGGTTTTTGTTATTTTGACCGTGGACCACCGTCCATATACTCTATGGAAAGGTCTTGACGTACAGATCCCGAATCTACAATTGCCTTTCACTCTAGTTCAATTAGGGCCGGCTGGACAGCCCTTTAAAGTTTTCCGGACAGGTTTTTCACCTTTTCAAATTTACCTACAACAACGAGCTGACAATAAACATCACCCACGATTATTATGTAATATTATACAATTAATTGTCATCTCAGCTCGTTATAGCATTGGGGGCCGCCATCTTGGCCGCCATCTTGGTTTTTGTTATTTTGACCGTAGACCACCGTCCATATACTCTATGGAAAGGTCTTGACGTACAGATTCAGAATCTACAATTGCCTTTCACTCTAGTTCAATTAGGGCCGGCTGGACAGCCCTTTAAAATTTTCCGGACAGGTGTTTCAACTTTTCAAATTTACCTATCTTATGCCTCTCAAAACACTGCTTCGATAAAAGTTGGAAACAACCGCCTACGCACCTAAAACATTCGCTTTCTCTTATCGCCTCGAACGCGTTTTGAGAGGCATAACATATAAGCTATTAGCGCTGTTGCGTGTCACCATCGGGTATCGAAGAAGGGACCACCTTGATCATAACGTGACGAAAGTAACATTACCTATACTTATGTTCTTTACCACTATTCGCCTCCCCGATTGCGTAGTGGCAACAGCTTCGTCGTCTTGTAATAAAAGGGTCCCGGTTTCGATACCCGGTGGAAGCACATAGTGGTTCGGATCCCACTTTAAACTGTAAGTCCAGCCCCAATTAGCCTTACTGTGCATAAAGTGGACTTAAAACACCAAGTCAATCAATCTTTACCACTATTCCTTTACCTTCGCGATAATATAAAAGTGGTAAAACATAGATCACATGACATCACAGACTATACCTTATCTAAAAAAAAATTCATATGCGTCCTTTTCCAATTTCTTTCCCAGTATGGCGTGCCAATACTCCGTTTGTTATTTTGACCGTAGACCACCGTCCATATACTCTATGGAAAGGTCTTGACGTACAGATTCCGAATCTACAATTGCCTTTCACTCTAGTTCAATTAGGGTCGGCTGGACAGCCCTTTAAAGTTTTCCGGACAGATTTTTCAACTTTTCAAATTTACCTACAACAACGAGCTGACAATAAACATCACCCACGATTACTATGTAATATTATACAATTAATTGTCATCTCAGCTCGTTATGACAATGGGGGCCGCCATCTTGGTTTTTGTTACTTTGACCGTAGACCACCGTCCATATACTCTATGGAAAAGTCTTGACGTACAGATTCCGAATCTACAATTGCCTTTTACTCTAGTTCAATTAGGGTGGGCTGGACAACCCTTTAAAGTTTTCCGGACAGGTTTTTCAACTTTTCAAATTTACCTACAACAACGAGCTGACAATAAACATCACCCACGATTACTATGTAATATTATACAATTAATTGTCATCTCAGCTCGTTATGGCAATGGGGGCCGCCATCTTGGCCGCCATCTTGGTTTTTGTTATTTTGACCGTAGACCACCGTCCATATACTCTATGGAAAGGTCTTGACGTACAGATTCAGAATCTACAATTTCCTTTCACTCTAGTTCAATTAGGGTCGGCTGGACAGCCCTTTAAAGTTTTCCGGACAGATTTTTCAACTTTTCAAATTTACCTACAACAACGAGCTGACAATAAACATCACCCACGATTACTATGTAATATTATACAATTAATTGTCATCTCAGCTCGTTATGACAATGGGGGCCGCCATCTTGGTTTTTGTTACTTTGACCGTAGACCACCGTCCATATACTCTATGGAAAAGTCTTGACGTACAGATTCCGAATCTACAATTGCCTTTTACTCTAGTTCAATTAGGGTGGGCTGGACAACCCTTTAAAGTTTTCCGGACAGGTTTTTCAACTTTTCAAATTTACCTACAACAACGAGCTGACAATAAACATCACCCACGATTACTATGTAATATTATACAATTAATTGTCATCTCAGCTCGTTATGGCAATGGGGGCCGCCATCTTGGCCGCCATCTTGGTTTTTGTTATTTTGACCGTAGACCACCGTCCATATACTCTATGGAAAGGTCTTGACGTACAGATTCAGAATCTACAATTTCCTTTCACTCTAGTTCAATTAGGGCCGGCTGGACAACCCTTTAATATTTTCCGGACAGGTTTTTCAACTTTTCAAATTTACCTATCTTATGCCTCTCAAAACACTGCTTCGATAAAAATTGGAAACAACCGCCTACGCGCCTAAAACATTCGCTTTCTCTTATCGCCTCGAACGCGTTTCGAGAGGCATAAGATACAAGCTATTAGCACTGTTGGGTGTCACCATCGGGTATCGAAGGAGGGACCACCTTGATCATAACGTGACGAAAGTAACATTACCTATACTTAAGTTCTTTACCACTATTCGCCCGCCCGATTGCGTAGTGGTAACAGATTTGTCGTCTTGTAATAAAAGGGTCCCGGTTTCGATACCCGGTGGAAGCACTTAGTGGTTCGGATCCCACTTTAAACTGTAAGTCCAGTCCCAATAAGCTCACTGTGCAGAAAGTGGACTTAAAACACCAAGTCAATCAATCTTTACCACTATTCCTTTACCTTCGCGATAATATAAAAGTGGTAAAACATAGATCACATGGCATCACATACTATACCTTATCTAGAAAATTCATATGCGTCCTTTTGCAATTTCTTTCCCAGTATGGCGTGCCAATACTCCATATTTCACCAAATATCACTTAAGTGATAACAAATCCGTCTTGACACATTTTTCAATTACCAATCATCCGATTTGTAACAATATATCACACGACGTGTAGAAACTGTTCAATTTCCAAAAACATAATTCGCCCTCGAACATTTTCGGATAATAATTCATGCTCAATATTATAAAAAGTTTGTTCTCTGATCAAATTCAACACACGCCCATTTCTTACGTCCATTCATTCCCAACTGTTTTCCCTATTCACTATTAAGTCCTCCAGATTGTTCCAACGGTTTTTTTTATCAAGGTTCGAAAAATACATATAAGGGGAATATAAGATTCCGTAGGCGAATGTCATCGAGTATCGAACCAGGGATCCCTTTAATATTTTCAAACTTGTAGTCAAAAGTCAGTTTACTGTTCAGTTTTCTGCTAATCAAAGGTTTTGTGTTGTGTTTAATTGCTTTATCGCAGATCTGTGTGAATCGAATGGAAAATAAAACGCAAAAGTACAGTAAAAAATATAATCTCTTTCATTCTCAACATTTTCCCACTACCACCATTGGCACGTACCTTCACATTCGTTCGAGGCAATAAGAGAAAGCGAATTTTAAAGGCGCGTAGGCGGTTGTTTCCAACTTTTAAATGTTTATATTGTGTAAGGAATGTGCTATCAGATTAAAATGTGAAGGTACGTGCCAATGGTGGTAGTGGGAAAATGTTGAGAATGAAAGAGATTATATTTTTTACTGTACTTTTGCGTCTTATTTTCCATTCGATTCACACAGATCTGCGATAAAGCAATTAAACACAACACAAAACCTTTGATTAGCAGAAAACTGAACAGTAAACTGACTTTTGACTACAAGTTTGAAAATATTAAAGGGATCCCTGGTTCGATACTCGATGACATTCGCCTACGGAATCTTATATTCCCCTTATATGTATTTTTCGAACCTTGATAAAAAAAACCGTTGGAACAATCTGGAGGACTTAATAGTGAATAGGGAAAACAGTTGGGAATGAATGGACGTAAGAAATGGGCGTGTGTTGAATTTGATCAGAGAACAAACTTTTTATAATATTGAGCATGAATTATTATCCGAAAATGTTCGAGGGCGAATTATGTTTTTGGAAATTGAACAGTTTCTACACGTCGTGTGATATATTGTCACAAATCGGATGATTGGTAATTGAAAAATGTGTCAAGACGGATTTGTTATCACTTAAGTGATATTTGGTGAAATATGGAGTATTGGCACGCCATACTGGGAAAGAAATTGCAAAAGGACGCATATGAATTTTCTAGATAAGGTATAGTATGTGATGCCATGTGATCTATGTTTTACCACTTTTATATTATCGCGAAGGTAAAGGAATAGTGGTAAAGATTGATTGACTTGGTGTTTTAAGTCCACTTTCTGCACAGTGAGCTTATTGGGACTGGACTTACAGTTTAAAGTGGGATCCGAACCACTAAGTGCTTCCACCGGGTATCGAAACCGGGACCCTTTTATTACAAGACGACAAATCTGTTACCACTACGCAATCGGGCGGGCGAATAGTGGTAAAGAACTTAAGTATAGGTAATGTTACTTTCGTCACGTTATGATCAAGGTGGTCCCTCCTTCGATACCCGATGGTGACACCCAACAGTGCTAATAGCTTGTATCTTATGCCTCTCGAAACGCGTTCGAGGCGATAAGAGAAAGCGAATGTTTTAGGCGCGTAGGCGGTTGTTTCCAATTTTTATCGAAGCAGTGTTTTGAGAGGCATAAGATAGGTAAATTTGAAAAGTTGAAAAACCTGTCCGGAAAATATTAAAGGGTTGTCCAGCCGGCCCTAATTGAACTAGAGTGAAAGGAAATTGTAGATTCTGAATCTGTACGTCAAGACCTTTCCATAGAGTATATGGACGGTGGTCTACGGTCAAAATAACAAAAACCAAGATGGCGGCCAAGATGGCGGCCCCCATTGCCATAACGAGCTGAGATGACAATTAATTGTATAATATTACATAGTAATCGTGGGTGATGTTTATTGTCAGCTCGTTGTTGTAGGTAAATTTGAAAAGTTGAAAAACCTGTCCGGAAAACTTTAAAGGGTTGTCCAGCCCACCCTAATTGAACTAGAGTAAAAGGCAATTGTAGATTCGGAATCTGTACGTCAAGACTTTTCCATAGAGTATATGGACGGTGGTCTACGGTCAAAGTAACAAAAACCAAGATGGCGGCCCCCATTGTCATAACGAGCTGAGATGACAATTAATTGTATAATATTACATAGTAATCGTGGGTGATGTTTATTGTCAGCTCGTTGTTGTAGGTAAATTTGAAAAGTTGAAAAATCTGTCCGGAAAACTTTAAAGGGCTGTCCAGCCGACCCTAATTGAACTAGAGTGAAAGGCAATTGTAGATTCGGAATCTGTACGTCAAGACCTTTCCATAGAGTATATGGACGGTGGTCTACGGTCAAAATAACAAACGGAGTATTGGCACGCCATACTGGGAAAGAAATTGGAAAAGGACGCATATGAATTTTTTTTTAGATAAGGTATAGTCTGTGATGTCATGTGATCTATGTTTTACCACTTTTATATTATCGCGAAGGTAAAGGAATAGTGGTAAAGATTGATTGACTTGGTGTTTTAAGTCCACTTTATGCACAGTAAGGCTAATTGGGGCTGGACTTACAGTTTAAAGTGGGATCCGAACCACTATGTGCTTCCACCGGGTATCGAAACCGGGACCCTTTTATTACAAGACGACGAAGCTGTTGCCACTACGCAATCGGGGAGGCGAATAGTGGTAAAGAACATAAGTATAGGTAATGTTACTTTCGTCACGTTATGATCAAGGTGGTCCCTTCTTCGATACCCGATGGTGACACGCAACAGCGCTAATAGCTTATATGTTATGCCTCTCAAAACGCGTTCGAGGCGATAAGAGAAAGCGAATGTTTTAGGTGCGTAGGCGGTTGTTTCCAACTTTTATCGAAGCAGTGTTTTGAGAGGCATAAGATAGGTAAATTTGAAAAGTTGAAACACCTGTCCGGAAAATTTTAAAGGGCTGTCCAGCCGGCCCTAATTGAACTAGAGTGAAAGGCAATTGTAGATTCTGAATCTGTACGTCAAGACCTTTCCATAGAGTATATGGACGGTGGTCTACGGTCAAAATAACAAAAACCAAGATGGCGGCCAAGATGGCGGCCCCCAATGCTATAACGAGCTGAGATGACAATTAATTGTATAATATTACATAATAATCGTGGGTGATGTTTATTGTCAGCTCGTTGTTGTAGGTAAATTTGAAAAGGTGAAAAACCTGTCCGGAAAACTTTAAAGGGCTGTCCAGCCGGCCCTAATTGAACTAGAGTGAAAGGCAATTGTAGATTCGGGATCTGTACGTCAAGACCTTTCCATAGAGTATATGGACGGGGGTCTACGGTCAAAATAACAAAAACCAAGATGGCGGCCAAGATGGCGGCCCCCATTGTCATAACGAGCTGAGATGACAATTTATTGTATAATATTACATAGTAATCGTGGATGATGTTTATTGTGAGCTCGTTGTTGTAGGTAAATTTGAAAAGTTGAAAAACCTGTCCGGAAAATATTAAAGGGCTGTCCAGCCGGCCCTAATTCAACTCGAGTGAAAGGTAATTGTAAATTCGGAATCTGTACGTCAAGACCTTTCCATAGAGTATATGGACGGTGGTCTACGGTCAAAATAACAAATGGAGTATTGGCACGCCATACTGGGAAAGAAATTGCAAGAGGACGCATATGAATTTTTTTAGATAAGGTATAGTCTGTGATGTCATGTGATCTATGTTTTACCACTTTTATATTATCGCGAAGGTAAAGGAATAGTGGTAAAGATTGATTGACTTGGTGTTTTAAGTCCACTTTATGCACAGTAAGGCTAATTGGGACTGTTGGTTGGTTGATTTGGTGTTTAAGCCCACTTTATGCACAGCAAGGCTAATTGGGACTGGACCTACAGTTTAAAGTGGGATCTGAACCACTTTTGCTTCCACCGGGTATCGAACCCGGGTCCCCTTCATTACAAGTACCACATTTTCTACCATGTCCTCGTATATTTCTGTTACATTTACCCTCAGTGTGTAAAACGGATTTGAAACAACGGTTCAATCCGTTATTCGGTCGCCCCCTCAAAAAATACCACCTTTTTACAATGTCCTCCTATATTTCTGTTCCGATTAGTCTCTGTGGATAACACAAATTTGAAACATCGGTTCAATCTGTCATTCGATCGGACCTTCAAGAAAATACCACATTTTCTACCACGCCCTCATATATTTATGTTTCGATTAGCCGTAGTGCATAAAACGGATTTGCAATATCGGTTCAATCCGTCACTTGATCAATCGATCGGACCCCGAGAAGGTACCACCTTTTCTATGATACCCTCGTATGTTTATAAACACTTCCCGTTTCCCTTATGTTTTTACAATGAAATAAGTGCAGTTTAGCATTATATTCATTTAGAAGGCTGTATTCGTGCTGGATATTCTGGGCACAGTGTAACACGGAAGTTGTGTGAATCAAGTTATCTCTTTCATGCAGCCTCGAAGAGGACGTTGTGGTTATCTCAGGAATGCTACAAGCAAGTTGCATCCGTTCCGTTATCCTACACAGAAGTGATATATTTGAATATGTTTTGACCATCACTGCAAAATTTCCATTCTTCCTCAACATCTTTAACGGTACAGCTGTTATAGTACAACGATGGACGGAGAGAATTTTGTAAGTATAGTTCTACAGAATAACATTAATTTGTATGTATACACTGTTTATTACTCGGACTCAATATTCGATACAGGGTTTGGATATATATATTTTTACTCTATTTACAAATCATACTACCAACATCCGAACACCATGTACAGTGGCATCCATAAGTATTATGTTCATACTACCAACATCCGAACACCTTGTACAGTGGGATCCATTAGTATTATGCAGTATTTTATTTGACCAAATAAGAGCTTCATAAATTCAAAACAGCTTCTACATCAACATTATTGCTTAAAATCGTCATAGACAATTTGAAGAGTAATACTCATGGCTCTCACTGTATATCAAAGAAAAATAAACAAATAAATGGTGTTCGTTTGTTAGCGATGTTAGTGTTGTTTATTCGTTTATTTACCTTTTCTTCCGAATTTCCAACATTCGCCCCTCCATTTTTCTCCCCCCGCTTTTTTATTTTCTGTTTTTTTAATTTCTCACACTCTTAAATACCTCCATCAGTTCGAAACATATTCTGAGCGACAGACGTACATTTTCTATAAAATCAGAACACACAGGTGTATTTCTTTTTTTCCGGTTATATATGTAAATATTTTTACAAGTGCATCTCCATGTCCTTGCACGTTTCTTCCAGTTTTTCCAGTATATCTTCGGCTAAATCATTCTCTTCACAGCAATTTACGTAGCATGCAATCTGTTTCTCCACTTGTCGTCCATGCCCCTTGTTCCATAGACTTCTCCGTTCCTCCGTTGCAGCCGTCTCCTCTTATACATCACCGTACAATAAAACGCGGTTCGTCGTGACCGGAATCGGCAAAGCCTCCAGATTTTTTGAAAAAAGTTGAATTTTTTAAAAGTTAATTTTTCTGAATTTTTTTTAAAAAAGTTGATTTTTTGGACAAAAGTTAAAAAACTTTTTGAGAAAAGTTGACATTTTTTAAAGAACGTGAAATAAGAGGGCCCTCAGTTACAGCCCTGTTTGCCCTGGACCTCAAGTTTCGAAGGGTCCCTTAGTTACGGCCCTGTTTACCCTGGACCTCAAGTTTTTAAAAGGACCCTTAGTTACGGACCCTATTTTCCCCAGACCTCAAGTTTCAATGGGCCCTCAGTTACGGTCCTGGCTGCCCCAGAGAAAAGTAATTGTACATTCGGAATCTACACATACCCCACTTTTAAGACTGTAGGCCCTGTACTCATGTTTCAAAGCACCCCCATTTTCGACCCTGTTTGGCCCTCAGTAAAACTTACTGCAGATAAGGGCCCCGGCTCCAATCCTCTTTGCCTCAAAAGTAATTATACATTCGGAGTCTGTGCGTTTGGAACCTCTTTCTAAAACTGTAGGCCCTGTACTCAAGTTTCAAAGAACCCCTGTTCCGACTCTGTTTGTCCCCGAGTAAAACTAATTGCAGATAAGGGTCCTGTCTATCCTAAAACTAATTACAGATTTGGGCGTGTTCGGTACCACGTTTTTTAAACTGTAGGCCCTGTACTAAAAGCCCCCGGTTAGCTAAATTGTTTTGACAGACACGTTCTCCATTTTTCGGTTGTGAGTGTTTAATTTTTAACACCAGTGAATCTGTGGCAGGATGTAACAAGGAAGTCGTGCTTCCATGAATAGACCTCTATCGAATTCGCATTCCAGACGGAAATCGTTATATGATAACGATAACCGCTGCTACTTAGCCTACATCGAACATGTGTGTTCTAACCATTACAAAGTTTTCCTTCTCTGGCGACGCTTCAACAGCACATGGCCAGCAAAAAAGTTGCATCCGTTCCGATAATGTCTAAACCCTACACCGCAATTAAAATTATCTCTTGCCCGCAGACTCAAAAAGGAAGTTGTGGTTGGTTATCTCTGGAATGCATAATCAGCAAGGAAGTTGCATCTGTTCTGTTAATGACTAAACCTTACACAGAACTGGTATGTATGTGTTGTGACCATCACTGCAGAGTTTTCATTCTTCAGTAACGTCTTTACTGGTACAGTGTTGTATTGATGGAGGGAGAGAATTTTGTACGTATATTACATCTATTTATTTCGATACAATACTAACATTTACTTGTATGTACAAATTGTTTTATTACTTCAACTCATAGTACAGTTTCTTTGTTAACATACGGGTCCTTTAGTTTAGGTTTTTCGCAGTGGCGACGATTGGGTTCCAAAACTAGGAGGGCAAAGTGTCACAACTGGGGGGAGGGAGCATCCAAACTAGGGGAGCAAAGTGACAAAACTGGGGGGGCAAGGCCAGTTTACTTTTCCCTCGCAGGTGAGTTTTAGCATAGTGCGGGGCCACAAATGACAAAAAGCGGGTAGGCGAACCACATTCTTAACGACAAATGCGAAGGTACATATTGTGCTCTCTGTATGTTTTCTACAAAATCACCGAATACTGACGCATTTCTTTTCCTTTCAATAATGAAGCTGAATATCTTGACCAATGTGTCCACCTTCACTTCATGCATATTTAGGGTGATTGAGACCGGGGTCTGTTTTTTGCTCGATTGCTGCTTAATTTCAGTTTATGCACACATAGGGTAATTGGGACAGGGCCCAGGGGGATATCCAGAATTGGATGTGTTATGGGCAATTCGAGATCATATTTGGAATGTTTTGTACACCAAGTGGACGTTATCTAGACAATATACTTTCGTTAGACATTTTGTACGTACTTTGGATATTGCGTGGATACAGAAAGTACATTTTAGACTACATTTGAATCTTATCTGGACACGATTTAGATATGAATAAAACTTGTTCTTTTTTAACATTTTCTGGGTGTTATTGGAATGTACAAAAGATGTTTCCTGTTTGGAACATATTATGGAAATTTTCGTAGCATTGTATGGATATAACAGGGACTCTTTAAACATTTATTATAACCCTATTAGGACACCTTTTATATATCAAATAGCTGTATCCTTAACTGAATTGCATAATTCTTACGAAATCGTGTGTGCACAAGTAATTACTCTCCATTTGTAAGAAACATATATGGAAATACGGGAATATCTGGATTATATTTAGAAGAATTTTGAAAACATCAAATTCAAAACTTGGCGGTGTTTAATATCCATACACCTCTCAATATCACATAACATTTTCAAAACTCTCCGCCGCCACACATTATTTTAAATCCAACCAATAACACCCTTACCCTTTTCCAATATTTTTGGTATACCCCTGAACTTTAACTCCTTTCCGAAAATGTAGTATGTCCCTTAATAATTACTTCCACTACTATATACTATTGACAGCAATTTCCCCATTTGTGAACACCCCTCATATATTCTTTTCTTGTCGCACCCCCATTTATTCATCTTATCTTTTATCCCACAATTTATATAATCGTCATGGTAAATATTCCACCAATTCTTTTTATCCTGCGTGTTACATAACCCATTCGAGATTCCTCCAAATAATTCATGTTTTTGAATATATTATTTTCCTCTTTATCGAACCCCATCTTCACCTATTCCTCTTTTATCCTCCTTATTTTCAACAGACACCACATTTCTTACGTACAACAAACGAACAAACATTTCCCCACACAAGAAACGTTACCAGATCCTATTATCTTTTATCCCTTCTATTTGTACCTTTTATTTTCCAACATCACGTTTTCCGTTAAAAATATTTCAAACAGGCACAATTCCTAGAAGATTACGCCCAAACGTTTCCCTTCTCTTCTTCAACCGTCACAGACCCATTAACAGCGGGAAACCCATATCTTCAGCCCGACAAACACGCCACAGATATCACTCAACCGTTCCAAGAATTCCATATCTCTCAGCCAAGCAGGAAAGATCCCTATTCTGAGCAAAACAGTTACCTCCTCCCCAGAATGACTCATCAACGTCATCTCTCCCAGACTTTCAAACTCATCAACGCCATCTTTCCTCAGACACCGGAAACACGTACTCCAATTCCGAAATATTCACCGCACGCCTTAAAAGCCTCCTCAGCGCTATCTGTTTTCAGACGCCGGAACTTTCGAGAAACCGTCACATTCCCAGAATTTCTGGCTCATCAACGCCATCTGTTTTCAGACGCCGGAAACTCCGACCAACCGTCACCGGGAAAACCCCGAATACTTTTCCTCCTCCCCACCAACCAATCCGAGAATTTCAGACTCATCAACGCCATCTGTTTTCAAACACCGGAAACACGTACTCCAATTTATATATCACGTCACACACCACAATAACATAACAAAAACAAAATGGCGTCACAGAAATTAAAACAATTCATAATAATAAAAATAATCTTTAAATTAATACTACTTTAATAATATAATCTGGTCAAGTGACTTCCATTTTGTGACGTCACAAACAGTCACGTGACTCCCATAAAAAAAGAACAATAGCGTTACGTCCTCAAATTCCCAGAATTTCTGGCTCATCAACGCCATCTGTTTTCAGACACCGGAAACTCCAATTCCGACCAACCGTCAACGGGAAAACCCCGAATACTTTTCCTCCTCCCCAACAACCAATCAGAATCCTCCTTACGAAATAAGCCCCGCCCATTTTCCCAGAATTTCAGAATCATCAACGCCATCTGTCTTCAGACAACAAAAACACGTACCCACCCAAATTCCCAGAATTTCAGAATCATCAACGCCATCTGTTTTCAGACGCCGCGGGAAAAACCCGAATACTTTTCCAACCAATCAAAACGCTCCTCGCAAATTAAGCCACGCCCATTTTATGACGTCATCGCGAACAACAATAACCCTTGCTTGCCCACACAACTACATCATCAATTGATCTTTGATCGATCTTTTCCAATCAATTGATTTATCGACTCCAAGGCGGTACACTAACTACTGCTTCAAATGTGGTGGAGGATTATACCGATGGAAATACAGAAACAATCCAATACTAGAACATCGTCGATATTTTCCATTTTGCCCCCTGTCTATAAACCTAATTTCAGATCGACAATGCGGTTGATGCTTTAATTAAATTAATTAATATTTGTTATCCAATATTTCCTCAATATGACGTTTATGATATTCTGCTGAGTTTTCTCTCACCATTGATCTTTGTAATGCCCCGCCCCCTCCACCTTTTTTGTCCAGCACATGCTTGGTTTGCTACGCGCGCATGCGTCTCAAAAACACACCCACGCATTTCTTCAAATGTATACCTGCACGCTGCGACATGCAGTATCTCGCAGTTCTTAGTCATGGAATCCTCTATTTCGATGCCGCTGAAAAAAAGATTTCAACCGTACACTAATTTCAAGGGGGTTCTTCAGAAAGAGAGCGATCAGCATTTACCTGAAGAACAAAAACAAGTAACAAGTCTTATACGCCAGTCGATATTATTTGATCACGTCTACTATTTGAATGCTTCGAAAACAAAAGTTATCTCAATCGGACTTTCCTCTCATCTGGATTTCCAACCTGTGGTCAGGCTACACAGAAGCGGGGCGGCCGGTGTTGAACTACAGTTGCAGGAGTGGCACGCTCTTCAGGAATTGTTTCCAGTAATCGACAATTACATCGCTATTCCAGGTGAGCAGCCTCGTGTTTCCTACCCACTAAGTGAGCAACATGAATTGCTGATAACCACACTGTACAATCGCCGTCAGATCATTATAAGGAAGAAACCAGCTTACGGTTCCCTGGAGATAGTGTTCATCGCAGAAAGTTCGTGGCGGAACTTTATGAAGATATTTGTGTGCATCGAGCATGCGAAAGTTATGTGTGAAACAGTGTGGCCGTATCTGAAATCATATTTTGGAAACTGTGTGGAATCTTGCATTCTCGACCATCGCGAACAATGTTTCGGTTGCACAGATATTTCCCCTGTCCATGCATGTAATAAGGAGAAGTTTGTGCTTTCCCATCTACATGGATGTACAAAACCTGAACCTTTGTCTATACAAAACATCGACGGAAAAAGACTTTCCAAAGAAGTGTTTGTTTTTTGCGAGAACATGCTTGTGGAAAAAATAGTGAAATATTTTAATTCAGTGGTTGCAGCAGAAAATGGATATGATAGTGACACAATTCCTTATGTGGGTGAGTGAACAAACTTGAAGAATAAAAACTTGTTAAATAACATGCTGATAAACTGGTGACACAATATAAACATTTTACATATGTATGTGTGTGTGTGTGTGTGCGGTTCTTTTGAATTTTGTAAATATTGGTAATAAACAGGGATAAAATATATGTCTTGGCTTTCTTTCACTTATCACTCCTTTAAAAATCCTCATGGTTTATATTTTTACTGGTAACAATCGTTAATAACAACATTAATAATTAACTATATAATGAAAAAGTGTGTATTGTGGACTTGTCGAAGATAAAGCATGAGAGCTTTTCTTCACACTGGTAAAACTCGGTGTTAATAACAACATTAATAATTAACTATATAATGAAAAAGTGTGTATTGTGGATTTGTCGGAGATAAAGCATGAGAGCTTTTCTTCACACTGGTAAAACTCGGTGTTAATAACAACATTAATAATTAACTATATAATGAAAAAATGTGTATTGTGGATTTGTCGGAGATAAAGCATGAGAGCTTTTCTTCACACTGGTAAGAATCTGTGTTAATAACAACATTAATAATTAACTATACAAGAAAAAAAATGTGTATTGTGGACTTGTCGGAGATAAAGCATGAGAGCTTTTCTGCACAGCGCTGGACACGCAAAGGCAAGTATCTTTATTTTCATTCTATTTCTAACAATGATTCGCTATTTTTTCTTGTCACTATAAAGAACTAATTCAATTTTTCTTTTATCACATCTGTCGCCAATTTGCTTGTTTTTGTTTAATTCCTCTTTATGCATTGAGGTTAATCGAAACATAACTTTAGACTTTTACATGGAATTGAAACATAGAATCTTGCCTCCTTTGATTGAATCGAACCTGTGACTCCTTTTTGATCACAAAACAATAGTGACGGCCATCTTGCTTATTTTACGTACTCTTTATGCATTTAAGCTAATCGGTACTGGGGCCCCACACAGCAAAACAACAGATTCTAATTTATCTTTATACATTAGCGGTAAAGTCTTTGCGTTGTAATCAAAAGGCATTTTGTTTTGATTTTTAATATCTGTTCCTGCCTAAATACTAATGGGGACTCAACACACTTCTTTTTTTTTTTTTAAACATCATTATCAGCCAATTTGACATTGTGAATCGAACCCGGGACCTTTTCATTACAGCATAAACATCCTATTTCCAATTAGTTCATTTTCTCTTTGTGCACAAAAACCTAATCGGAACTTTTAAACAAATACAATTGAATATCCAATTTTCACCAACATTGGGAATCGAACCCTCAACCACTTGGTTGAAACATCTCGCGGCCGCCGCCGCTAAACACAAAACGCGGCCGCCATATTGATTTTATTCAAATACTATTTATGCACAGATGGACTAATCTGGACCTATAATGGCGGGACAAAACAATTGGCCTCGTTTAACTACCTAGAGAATCGAACCCGCGACCTCTTCATTACCAGGCGACAACATTAACCACTACCCCAAGGCCGCCATATTGATTTTATTCAATCACTATTTATGCACAGATGGACTAATCGGAACCTATAATGGCGGGATTAAACAATTGGCCTAATTTAACTACCTAGAGAATCGAACCCGCGACCTCTTCATTGCCAGGTGACATCATTAACCACTAACCCAACTCGATTTTCGAACTCAACCATTTTGTTGGCTTTATTTACACACAGGCTAATCGAAATCATTCAATATTGACATCGTCGACTTGTAATCAAGGGGTCCCAGGTTCGATACTCGGTGGAGGCACATAGTGGTCCGAATCACCACTTTTCAACTGTAGGTCCACTCCTGATTAGTCTTGCCGTGCTTAAAGTGGACTTAAAAAAACTAACTCAATCTATCAATCAATCAATATTGACTCTACCAGGAATCGAACCCTCGACGCCTCTTGTTTTACAGAGCAATAACCTTAGCCGCTAAGCTTTCGGGGTACAACACCTTCGGCGCCATCTTTAAATCATTTCTTCATTTGTTTGCATCATACGCAATGGTTGCGCGCGCATTTCCTCCAAAGACACACACACACACACACACACACACACACACACAAACATACGCACGTGTTAGGTTAGCATACATCAAGAAACAACGTGACAAATCCATTGACCCCCCTCCCCCACGGCTTCCGATGTCTTCAACGTGATCAGACACGTTCTGCTGACTCAACAATAAAATCGCTCGTACACCGCTACGACCGGATGTAACATAACACCAGTGGCATCGAATTTTTGCTGACGCGTAGGAATGAAGTGCTGCCTCTCTACTCTGATGTTTAGAAATTAAAAGATTGAAGCTGATGTTTTAACCAATGGTTCCGTGTTTCGATTTCCCCAATGTTGACAAAATTGGATATTCAATTCTGTTTGTTTAAAAGTCCTGATTAGCTTTTGTACACAAACCTTCGAAGTTTTGTAACCAAGGGGTTGAGGGTTCGATTCCCCCGCTGGGGGCTTTTGTTGGCTTTTTTTTAAACATAGTCCCGATTATCTGTAATGCATAAAGTTTGAGTTGTTGTTTCATTAGTGTTGCCCACCGGACGAGACGGGACAGGCTTTTAAAAATTCGAGACGAGACGAGATTGATCATGTGTCCCTTTGACAAACGAATATTTTCGAGACGAGACAGCATTTCCACGAGACGAGACAGGCCAAAGTCTCGTCTCGTGGGCAACACTATGTTTCATCGGATATCGAACCTGGAACCATTTGATTACAATGCAAAAACTTTACCACAATGTTTCAATTCCATGTAAGATTCTAAAAGTTATGTCTCGATTAGCCTCAACGCATAAAGGGAGGGAATAAAACGAGAAAAACAAGCAACATGGTGGCAGATGTGGTAAATGCAAATGGAATTAGTTTCTATGAGTGTTTTTTTTTATAGTGACAAGAAAAATATAGAATCACTGCTAGTAATAGAATAAAAATTAAAATACTTGCCTTTGCTATCCAGCGATGTCCAGAAAAAGCTCTCATGCTTTACTTCGCCAATTCCGCAGTACACATTTTTTTATTATATAGTTAATTATTGATTGCAGAAAAGCTCTCATGCTTTACCCTGCCAATTTCGCAATTCACACCTTTTATATAGTTAATGAGTAATGTTATTATTACCAGCCAAAATATAAACAATATGAAGTTTTAATGGTTGATAAGTGAAAGGAAAAGAAAACACACATATATTTTACCCCAGTTTATTACTAATATTTACAACAAATTCAAAAAACCGCACACACACACACTACCCTACACACACACCATCTCTCTCTCTCTCTCTCTCTCTCTCTCTCTCTCTCTCTCTCTCTCTCTCTCTCTCACACACACACACACACACACACACACACACATACATACATACATTTTTATATATATAGATAGATTTTACATTTCCCTTCTTGTTCCTGATTTCAAGATGAACGGATAATAAATCTTTCTGATATCATATGGTCGGCTTACAAGTCTCTCGCAGAATTGTGCAGTATGTCCACGGTGTTTCTAAATTCCTCCAATATGTATTCGAGCTCTCTGCACACAGTGCAGGCACGTATCTAGAAATTCCATTGGAGAGGGGGGGGAAGGGGCTGAACAACATATTTTTAAGGGTATAGATAGAAGAACCTTACAAGTGTATATTTAAGGCTATTGGTGGTCTTTTGGTGCCAAAACGGGGGTGGGGGGAAGGAAAGTTTACTTTCTCTTGGTAGACAAGGCTTAACATTAAGAGGCCATAGTGTGATAAAGTGGAGGCAAAAAAATGGGGAGCAACTATCCCCTAAATCGTCGCCACTGTTTAAAGCTGCCATTTTTATCAGAACGTGTTTGTCGGTTTCTTCTCATCTGACATCAAAACAACTATGGTGTCTGAGTGTTTTTACGAAGCTGTTGCATACGCACGGGAAAGACAATCCACTCGACAATGCGAGATTCAAACCGTGGGCTGCGAAGTGGATGCACACAGCTTTCGAATATATTTTCTCTAATTCAAGGCTGAACATCACTGCTGTGTCTTGTCCTCCCATGTCTGCAGCTTTTAGCGAAGCCGAAACCCACCAAATTGTTCATATTCTGTCCTAAGCACTCGCGACTTTTGAAAATTGTCTGTCCCATCTTCAGCGCTCTTGTTATAAATCGGCACGGAAGGAAGTCTTCTCGAACACAGCTGGATCGCGAAAAAATTAATGGACAGTGAAAACCCTTCCGTTCACAACATATCTAAAGTTTCGTCTCCCAATATGATCAAATGCTGACTCATTTTTCTCCAGTGGCGTGCCCAAGGGAGTGTTAGTGGGGGTCATAACCCCAAGTATTCCTAAAAAAAAAAAAAAGAACGTCAAAGGCAGAAAGAGATGGCAAAATGAGGTTGACTACCGAAAAAGGTATACTTACCCCCCTCCATTTCGAAAATCCTGTGCATGCCAGTAGAGCAATGGCATGGTATGCCAGAGACCCTGGTTCGAGTCCTGCTGGAGCCTACAATTTCCTCTAAAATGTCTACATATGCAACATTTCTTGCTTTCTCTTCTCGACATTCATAAAATTTTCAGCTGTTCCTTTGTGGTACGTAAATTTTTGATTGTAGGCTTAAATAAAAGTACTTCATATTCCATGAAAGTCTCGAGAACAAATAAATCCTCACTCAAAACTTTGATTTACAGTTGATCTGTGCAGCTGATTTATTATTTTAATACACCGCTCCAGTATCCGGTACTTCTGAAATATTCACTTTACAGACCTTCCATCTCTTCGGCTCTTGTCCCGATCTAGCATTACACTGAGACTACGGGAGTTCCACCGTCTTCAGCTTTGGACCAGAACTGGAACTATAAGTAGACTTCGGTACTTTACGGGAAATTGTGTCACTAGTTCTCTTCATTTTCAATAGGGAAATTGAAGCAGCCTATGTATTCCCTCTCTCGCTGCCCAGCAGTGACGTGCGGTGACGTCGACATTTGGGGTAGCAATCAGTGGCGTACCCAAGGGGTGGTTGATGTGAGTCATACCCCTCCCCCCTTTAGGGCCCAGTATTCCTAAAACATAGAACGTCAAAAACAGGAAAAGATTGTAAAATGATGAATGAGTAAAAAAAAAGTACACGTAACTCCCATCCCCTTTCGAAAATAAAAACCGATTTGATTTGACTACTAAGCCAGAGATTCTGGGTTCAAATCTCAGCTTGGCCATGGGTGATCTTTGTGTGTCCCCCTTCATCAATTTTATCGTATCATCTTTGCGATTAGCCAAAAGTGGCGGAAAAGCGAAGTAAAATAAGCCGAATCAAGCAATCAGTCAATGATTTGATTTGATTTTTGTTACTTAGCGTCGCTTTCTTTTCCAATTTGGTTAATCGCGAAGATAATACGATAAAATTAATGAAGGGACAAACAAAAATGACACCCATGCCCAGGTCGGGATTCGAACTCTGAACTCCTGGTGTCATACCGCGTAGTGAAAACCACTCCCTCATGGTTGGTTGATTTCTTGGTTGATTTGATGTTTTAGTCCACTTCATGCATAGAAACAGAACAGGTAACAAAACACTTTTTTTTTGTAGTATCTTCAATAATATTCATTTGGCTTTTTGAGTTCTGGAATACATTTTTCATTCCAAATTATTTCATTATTCACTGCAGAGTACAACATATAGGAACAAGAATGAGCGCTCATCACGGGTGCGAATCCCGGCCTAGATAGTTCTTTGTGAGGTCTCTTCATCAATTCCATCATAACATCACTCATCCTCATTTTCGCGATAACCAAATGTGGCAGAAAAGCGAAGTAAAGTGAACCAAACCAACAACAACAATATGAACGCACGTTCTCTTGCCCAAATAAGTACATCCAGATTTTTGACTGTTTGGCTTACCCAGGCTTAAATAAAACACTAATAAATCGAAAGCGAGAGAGAGCCTGAGCAAATATTTGTTATATATTCCATATTTGAAAAAAAAAAGAAAAAAAAAGCATAACAATAATGCGTTCCCATTTCATAAATAATAAAACTACATGCCATAATATGCAAGAGCAAAGAACCAAATTTATCTAGTGTAAACTGAAACATTCCCTGGGGGGAAGGGGGTTCGATCTCACCGGATCTCACCTTGGATACATGCTATTATCAATAACAGGGTTACAGAACATTCTCCATCTTGTCTCGATAATTATTTCTCTCCTGAACTTATCGTCACATTATTCAAGAAGCCAAAAAAACGAATTTATCTAGTGTAATCTGAAACATTTCATGGGGGACTCGACCCCCTCCCCCCTTGGATAGATGCTATTATAAAAAACAGGGTTATTGAAAAATCTCCTTCTTGCCTCTATAGTTATTTCTCTCTTTAAATTTTCGTCACATAATTTTATTTCACACACAAAAACCTGATTTTATCTAGGGTAAACCGAAAAATTTCGGGTTTGGGAGGTCGAGCCTCCTGACCCCCTCTCCTGGATACGTACCTGATACAGTGGATATTGTGCCGCTCGAATACGTGCTCGTGTAGCGGCTGGAAACACACTGCCCGCCGGCGAATCCGGACGCGCGAAACCTCTCTACCCAAGCACATGTATTTACTTAATTTAAAATATTTCACAGTTAGAATTGAAGTAATCACGTACTTTTGTCACTGATGTTGGAATTGTACACTGGTACGTACTTTTCATATCATTTGACAAAGTTTACTTAAAATAGCTTCCTCATACATCGGCACGAATTCGTTTTCACATACTAACTAACTCTCTAGCCTTCTTAAACCCGAGATTTATGGCTGCAGGAACACAAGCCTTCCATCTGTCCCTATCCTGGGCAAGATCAATGCAATCTTTTCCATCCTTACCGATTTCCTTCATGTCCTCCATCTTCTCCTTGGCCTTCCTACAGGTCTTTTACCAACAGTTTTCACAACAAGAATCCTGTAATCTTCAATTTGGAAACCGATTCAAACGAATAATTATCAATAATTACATTTTGATTATTACCTAGCAACTTGGTTTCGGCCTATACGCATATACAGGGTGGCTCAATAAGTCACTTAACACACCCAGTACAACGCTACTGCGGCATGGAACGTGAAAATGGCGATGACCAATCGTTATCAGGCCAAGGGGGAACCACATTGACGTCACCCGCATGGTCGGCAGCCATCTTGATGTCCGCCATCTTCAATTCAACTTCAGAAATTTAAATGGGAAGGAGGTCGTGCGACATATCAAAATGGGCTAGAATTTCACCAGGAAAACAACTGTGACATTTGTTTTTACCTAACTTTAAATTTAAGCGCGATTTCCGCATGGGAGAGTGACACGTCCTTTCCTTTTTGCTTAAATGTTTATTGTTCAAATAATCGTTAGTATGTGATTATGTGGTATTTATTGTTAGACCAATCACTGAAAATGTCCGGATATTGACTTACCGGTATGTACATATCTTGTAGTATTGGTTGGCATGGGAATTACGATTGTGTTTTGTCTTTACATAAAAGTTTGAAAGAGTGATGATGTGAATTGATCGTGTCAAGAAGAGCATATTTCCTTTTTCACTGATCTGAACGAAAATGCCACTAACACGTGAGGAACGGATTGCCACCATATTGATGTCAGGGGAGAGAAGTACGCGTGACATTGCCGCAGACTTCAATAACCGCAATCCTGCAAGACAACCGGTGTCACATGTGGCCGTCAGCCAGTTGCTGGCTAAGTTCCAAGATACTGGATCTGTGGATGACAAGCCGCGACATGGACGTCCGAAAACAGCCACGGATGAGGGTACTGCTGTAGCGGTGTTGGCATCATTTTCAAAGTCCCCAACCCGTAGCACATGGAGACTGGCGCTGGAAAGCGGTGTCAGCAGGGGTTCAATTCAAAGGATTGTACGTGACCACCACTGGCATTCGTATAAGGTACAGCTGCAGCAGCACCTTAGTGAGGACGATCCAGACAGGCGTTTGCAGTTTTGTGAGTGGGCTATAGCACAACTGCAACGTTACCCTGCCGCCGGTAGCAAGATTCTGTTCAGTGATGAGGCTAATTTTTATGTGTCGGGGGAGGTGAATAAACAAAATCTGCGGTACTGGTCACCCGAAAATCCACAGTGGACAGATTCCAGCAAGGTGACGGGAGGCGGGGAGCTAATGGTGTGGTGTGGACTTGTTGGTCCATTTTTCATTGAGGGCAACTTAAATGCAGAGGGCTACTTGCTTCTGCTACGGGAGCAGATCGTACCATCCTTACTGTCCGAGGATGGGAGCTATCCTGAATGTTTCCAGCAAGATGGTGCTCCACCGCACTATGGGATGATAGTCCGTCAGTACCTGGATCAACAATTCCCTCACCACTGGATTGATCGCCGAGGGACTGTGGAATGGCCTGCACGCTCACCTGACCTGACACCATTGGACTTTTACCTCTGGGGACACCTGAAAGCCATGGTGTATGCTACGAAAATCAGGGATCTGGCCCACTTGCGCACACGCATTGTGGATGCCTGTACTGCAATAACTACTGAGGTTCTTCAGAATGTGGTAAGGTCATGGGAGAGACGATTACACGTGTGTGTTGCACAAGAGGGACGTCATATTGAGCATGTGTTATAACTTTGTGGTATTGTTAACTCTGCAACAATTAAAGTTAGGTAAAAACAAATGTCACAGTTGTTTTCCTGGTGAAATGCTAGCCCATTTTGATATGTCGCACGACCCCCTTCCCATTTAAATTTCTGAAGTTGAATTCAAGATGGCGGACATCAAGATGGCTGCCGACCATGCGGGTGACGTCAGTGTGGTTCCCCCTTGGCCAGGCAACGATTGACCATCGCCATTTTCACGTTCCATGCCGCAGTGGCCTTGTACTGGGGGTGTTAAGTGACTTATTGAGCCATAACTTTGTGGTATTGTTAACTCTGCAACAATTAAAGTTAGGTGAAAACAAATGTCACAGTTGTTTTCCTGGTGAAATTCTAGCCCATTTTGATATGTCGCACGACCCCCTTCCCATTTAAATTTCTGAAGTTGAATTGAAGATGGCGGACATCAAGATGGCTGCCGACCATGCGGGTGACGTCAATGTGGTTCCCCCTTGGCCTGATAACGATTGGTCATCGCCATTTTCACGTCCCATGCCGCAGTGGCCTTGTACTGTGTGTGTTAAGTGACTTATTGAGGCACCCTGTATTTAGTTTTATATTTGCTAACTTCCAAACCTATTTCTATTTCTTTAGTTGCTTTTTTAAAAAAATGGTTATTCTCAATTGTATTTATATCATCCTTTAGAAAAGTCTACATCATCTGCGTATGCTAACAACTGAGTCAGACCATTAAATTTTAGTCCTTCATTAGTTTATTTTACCTTCCTAAAAGCATTCTAAGACAAAATTAAATAGCAATGAAGAGAATGCATCTCCCTGTCTTAACCCATCATGAATTGTGAATTGTAAATTTGTCAGACATATTAATACCCACACATGTTTTACTTTCTGTTTCATTACCGCATTCTGTTATCATATTAACAAGCTTCTTAGGCATTCTAAACTGTAATAATATAAATATTTATAATTTATATTTTTAAACCGAATCGTACGCTTTTTAAAATCAATTGATGGATGTTATGATTATATTCTCACTTTCTCTCAAGTGTCTGTCAGATGTGAAAAACTTGTTTTCGCATAAGAATCGTAAATAATATTACTTTTTTCCTAAAGTGTGCTTATGTTTAGGCATTATAACAACACTAAACACTTGGTTTATCACTCATCGCCTTAGCAAAGCGCACAGAAGGGAATACGTATATCATTCTTCAGCATGACACATCCACCTGCATGAAATCAAATATACTGGAAGACAGGTGTCACGTTCCGACGAACTTGGTGTTGATAAGATTATACTGCTAGCATTTCCAGCTGGCGGCTGGGAAACAAAGAGTCAGCGATCAATAGAATTCTCTTCGACTGACATCGGTCATTTTCTTGTCACCGAACGTTGCTGGCGGGACGAAACAAATGAGCGTCGCATATATGGCATGTTGCCAAACGTACTGTAAAACGAGAGAGAGAGAGAGTTGATCAGCGCAGTTACTGGATAAAAGTCGTACTATTGTGTACAAAGCACAGAAAAATAGTACACAAAACACCCAAACACTGTACAACAAACTATTAAGAACAACTGACAAAAAAGACGTACGCTTGGCAACGTGGTAACGGGAGAGTGATGTTACCCCTACAGCTTTCTCAGGGCGCTTATCAAAGAGAAACTTCACGAAACTCGGTTTGGAAAGCTTACATCCGATCTCGCCGACAAGCGGAGTGATTCCATTCGCAACACGGACACGCGCTCGAGGAGCACAATGCCCAAATGAAGGTACTGTATGTGAAATTCGAAAAACTTCCTTATTATTATTATTTGGAAACTTTTAATGTGAGAAGAACGAAACCAGAAACTGTTGATTAAATCCATACCTTTTATTCCTTTTTACCAATAGCAACAAACACATAATTTTGTTACGTATTTCTTGATAATAAGTGAATAGAACAGTTCGTTGTAATGACAATAATTCTGTTCATGATGTTTGAAAGCACAAAATAGTGCTTACTTCATTAACAACATTACACTTGTGAAATATCTCTATTACACATACATTATTATATTGTGTCTCGTGCAGTGGCTAAAGCTAGTGCATCTGACCTTGTCGGTCGCTTACTTTGAACATTCTATCACATGACTTCCGCTGCCGATGTCAACCTCGAAACATTGAATAAGTCTTCAACAAAATAGATTCTTTTATAATTGTGTATTCCCTTTTCCGTTTGCAACAACGTCACGTGATCTGACGTAGATTGGCAAAGAGTTGCGCAATTGATTTTTCCATCAAGGCACGTGAAGTTAGCCACACACTTCGATCGAATTTCCTGTTCAACGCAAACACAAGTCAAACCGCCCACAGCATAGCTTGTCACGTCGCAACCGACATTCTTTTCCGATAACTACAGACTCAATCCTGAAAGTGCGTCTAGTCGCAGGTGGCAATATGAAGTTCGTTTGTGTAATACCGAGTACAAGTGCAGTGTCTCCGAAACGGTGAAAACAAAAGATGAACCTTTGATTATTCCAAGACAACCTTGCGGCTTGTGGTAAGTTATAAAGATTAGGACACTCACTTTCACGAGATCGGTCTCGTCAGAGTTTGAAATCCGAGATTAAACGAGACGAGATTTGTCTAGACGAGACCGGCTTGTTCTGAGCACTAGAATAGTTATTATTATTTTTTAAAAAGGTTTGGATGGTTTAGATTCTGTTCGATAATATAGATAAAAAACACATTTGCCTTTACGTAGGTACGGTGAACGGCAAGAATTAGTAGGCGTATAGTCTACCACCAATTTCATTCAGCATATTTTCCGCAAATTGATTATCATGAATTGAAATAAAAACGTGAATATGCAAAGTGGAATATCTGGTTTGCATCAACAGAATTCAATTCTTTAAAACAACACAGGATGTGGAATTTAAAAAAAATATTTTATGACTCCATGGATCCCGGGTTCGAATCCCTGCCTGAGCATGGATGTTGTGAGTGCCCCTTCACCAATTTCATCATATCATCACTCATCCTCATTTTCGCGATTAGCCAAAAGTGGCAGCAAAGCGAAGTAAAGTAAACCAAATCAACCACAATGGATAATAAGTCGGATCAAAGGATTTAGAGGAGTACTGTACGCCAGGGCTCGAAACGAACCGGAGCGGACCGGAACGACGTTCTGGTTTGTGAAAATCTAGAAACTTCCCGTTCCCGTTCTATCTTGTCAGAAATGGCAACGGACCTTTTCGGTTCATCAATTCTTTTTTCTATATACCGGGCGTTTCAGAAATAATTGGACGGTTACAAAAACATATTGCAAGTAATCTATTGAACTTAGGTTAATGAAACCAGTCCAGAACGATCGAGGAATTCAAACAGTTTGTGCGTGTATGTTTTGTTAAGCTGAGAGTTCATATCCCTGCCGCTCAGGCCCGTAGCCAGGAATTCTTAGTAGGGGAGGGGGGATGGGCGAAGTCAATCCAAGAGGGGGCAAATTTTTAATATATTGTGTTGCATTGGCAGATATAGCAGGGTACAGAGGGGCACTTGCCCCCTCCTCCAAAAGTAATAAGTAACGGGAAAGGGATGATATCTTGAAACTCCAACGAACAAAAAACGTTCGAGCAACATCAAATAGCAATGTTTTGATAATGACCTTTCGGACTACCAAAGAATACAAAGATAAAGTTTAACATAAATAGGCTAATCGGGACTGTATCTACTTTATATTTGCAGGTCAATAATGTTAATAGACGATTAATATGTACCTTTGGGCTTCTCTGCAGAACTGATAAGGGAAGTCCTTTATAAATCGTGCTTCATAATGTAGTACTCTAGTTTATGCAAGATTTTTACGCACAAAGGAATCTAACAAAAATCCAATAACACCATTGTGCTGTGTTATGCAAGAAAAATCGAATTAATTAAATAATAATGGTTAAATATGATCTACACTTTGATGAATTGTGTACAAATTTGTAATAATTTTTTGTAGGCCTACTTTCTAAAACATTAAAACATAGGTCCCTTTCTCCACCACGGATTCTATTTGCTTCAAAGGGGACTCTGAACAAAATATTGTGTTTGACACCCGACAAACAAATAGGAATCCCTTGATTGATAAATTACTTCTTGGATTACAGTGTCATCATAAATATTTCAAATCAAGTTTTATAGAGGGAAATGTTGTATCCTCATTACATTATGAAAAATACCTTCCTTAACGACTATGGTACGAAACCGAACGATATAAGGGGCCTCCTTCGCCTTACCCTATTTCCGTGGCAAGAGGTCTCTGGGCCGCATATCGCCACCACTATTTGAGCAGAAGCGTATACAAACCCCAAATAGGTTCTTTTTATGCTGATACTGATTTCTTCCAGTCACGGAATGGCTTAAGATATATGAATAAAACTAGGAGAATCCACTCCATAGCAGAAGGGTTGACATAATTATTTGTCAAAAAATTAGGTTGTGCCTGAGGTACTTTAACAGACAACGTCTGCTACAGGCACAATGTAATATTATAAATATAAGAAAATACATATAATATAATTTGAGGCATTTTCAATCGTATTTATTTCACTGCAGCTTTCTTCTACTTGTCATTTTCTTGAGCCTATATTCATAGGTTGCCGCCTGATAACACCATCAAGGTAAGCAACTCTTCTCAGTCACTATTTGATTGTCTAATTCTTCTTTCGATGTAACAAGCAACCGAAATATGGCATCTTCTGTCCTTAATGTATGCAATCCCATTGATAGCTTCGCAGCTGCAAATGGTATACAAGCAAAACAAGCAAACAAACTGTAATTTTGAAAGACAGAATATGCATGACGAACATTATTCCTTTTTTACATATGACACGTATAACTTTCATGATTGATTTATTGATTGATTTTATTTTACTTCGCGTTTTGTGCCTCTTGGCTAATTTGCGAAGATGGGGATGAGTGATGAAATGATGAAATTGATGAATGGACATTCAAAAACAACCAAGCCCGAGCGGGATTCGAACCCGGGACCCTTGGGTATAACTTTCATGTAGTACTATATATATATTTTACACATATGCAACATGGAGCGACGTAAGATAAGAAAATACACAGGGACGTAGCTAGGTTGATCAGTTCGGGGGGGCCAAATCTAAAATTTGTTCCTATGTAAATATTACCAGACAGTAAAGTTAAACAACTCTGTGTAACACACACACACACACATATATATATATATATATATATATATATATATATATATAATGTTTTATATGTACATTATATTACATTATAATATTGCTACATATACCTATAGTGCATTGGTATATAAAACTACTACGAAGTGTATATAATATATATGTGAATACTGGAGGTCAAATAAACAGAGTTCAAGAATTTTCAGGAAGCAAATCAATTTATGAAAGTACTACTATTAAACTATTACATTACAGTTTTCTTAATGTATTTTACTTTCTGCCTGTCTCAATGACAACTTCTTCTTTTTTATCGAAACTACTGTGGAAGTGCTAAGCTGATTTCTTGACATCTGATAAATTATTCTTTGCAGGATTTTTCCTATTTAGCTATTCTGGAGAATCCTCCTGTGGATTGCATTATTGTCTGTCAAGATATTTGATATTAAGTTTCCGGAAAGACAAAACTACTACATTTATTTTCAACACAGCTACAAATGCAACCATCATGAGGATTCTTCCAAACCTACAGGTGAAAGGGCCTCGCCGATGGTGTAGTGGTAAGGTCGTCGCCTTGTATTCAATGGGTCCCGGGTTCAATATCCGATGGAGATAATGGCACAGTGGTTCGGATCCCACTTTAAACTGTAGGCCCAGTCCTGATTAGCCTTTCTGTGCATAAAGTGAAGACAACAAAACAAACCTACAGATGAAATCTTACACATATTCATTTTTCAGAATTTACGAAATCTGCTTAGCACTTTCAGAGGAGAGATGTTTTTGAAAATTCCTCTCTGCTGAGACATGCAAAAAAAACACACTTCTGGCTCCAGCAATAATAACACGAAGAAAAGATACAGCTAGGCGTAGAGAAGCTACTTTTGCGGTTTTCAGTGAATTCACACAAACACAAAGCTGCGCTGAATAGCATACTGTTTTTACTATAAAATCACTGAAAAAACTGTTATACCTGTTCTTTAATTGCAATACAATTCCACAACGAAATATTTTCATAATTACCATTATTAATTACAACTGAGAATAATTTCTATGTATCAATAAGCACAACACATTTTCAGATTTTAACTATTTAGTATTATCAGAGCACTCCCGCATATAGTTTTAGTCATTATTTGGTGTCCTAGAACTAAATCGTTAGGGCGTCTGACTACCATGAGAAAGACCCGGGTTCGATCCCCGGCGGAGGTGAACCGGGATTTTTTCCCATCTGTTCAAGCGGCACGGGCGCCCACCCAGCGTCGTATATATAAAGTGGGTACATGGAGGGAACATTGGCGGGTAAAGGCGGCCACCTTCGGCCGTGATCAAGAAAGTATGGAGCCCAAACTCCACACTCTCTATACGCCTACATGGCGTGGTGAAAAGCACAGGGGAGCACTTTACTTTTTACATTATTTGGTATCCAGTATGTCATCATTAACAAAACATATTACATACACGCACACACACATACACAGTTTTTTGGGATAACAATTATAATTTGTTACTTATTAGAAACGCTTATATTGAGAGCGAAGCAAACTAGAAAAATATTACTAATTTCATATCTTTCATTCTTTCAAGCAAGCAATAACAATTTTACTTTCACGAGTCATCATGTAAGTAAACTGCTACATTTTCTTCGTCCTCTTGCATCTGCCCCGCCTCCCTCCCCCAAAGCCCTCCTGCCTCCTCACTCAAGTTATTCCTTGCTCGAGGGCACCGAGGTCATTGGACCGTTCTGGTACTTGGCACCCTGGATAGAAGCAAATCTAGCAGAATGAACAAAATGAATCGGAAACAAAGATTTACTGGGAAGGGAAAATTTAACCATATTTGCGTGTTGCCTTTCAGAAACTGTGCTCTCAAACAGCAGGGGTACAACCCAGGGATAAGTCTTCTCTACCATTTGATTGTCATTTCCTTCCCTTTATCTTCTCCATCTTTCCCTTGTTCCCTTAAAGCAAGAAAGACCGCTCCTTGCAATTTGTCAGGTTCGACAGGTGACGACTGTCCTCTCGCAGGAATATTTTATGACAGGCAGTTCAGAGAGTATTTGGGACGCAGTGCCGCCTTTGGTTGTCCGCAACCTTCGCGCCAACATTTGTTGAACAAGGTTGTTGTATTGTCTCCATTCAAGCTTTGTGCTGGTCTTAGGACCGCCTTGTGCCTTGTCAAGACGTTGCTTTCCTGAAGATAGAAGATCGCGTTTTATTCGTATTTCTGGGCCTCCTCGATGGCGAGTAGATGGTATCACCGCTAACGGATGTTGCTATTTAATATTCGCAATTCATTTGCATGTACTTATAACTAATTTGCACGGGTTTTAATTAATTTGCATGTACTTAGAACTAATTCGCACGTACTTAGAATTCATTTGCATGTACTTAGAGTACTTTACATTTATGTATTTGCATGTTTATAACTTTTTATGAATATATAATTATTTATTTTATGAAAAATATGTATATAGCAGGTAATTAGAGGTACTAAACGCTATGCATATGTTTTTATATTCATTACTGCAAAGTATGTAATGTATAAATCGATAATAATTAATGTTTATAATATTGAAAATAAGTTTTCTATGGTTTATGAACCGCTATGAAAGGTGGTAATGGTACGATTGGGGACGGTCCCGGTACTCGAACCCGAGATATGTAATATTATTAATTAGTACTATGCAGTAATTTCATCATGTTATGAAACACGGTGGTGCAACACGCTAGACAGAATACTGTCTCAGAATCTCGACTCGGCGGTGAAGGTAGACGATAAAGGAATTTTGGGGAAGAGCGTTCAAGGTCAAATGACGTCACAACGTCAGGACAAAGAAGGAACCTGATTGACCAATCAGAGAACGCGTCGGTAGATTTTCAGAACCGGTTTTTTCAAGGTTAACCAGTACGCAAGAACAGGGGAAAGCTATGCAATACTGTAGGGCAGGGGAGGGATTCAACCAGACAACAAAGGATGTCTGGAAATACGCAGCAAGGGTCAAATCTCTGAAGCTATGCGGTTTCCGCCGCCAATTAATATTCCGCTCAGGTTTGCCTTCAAGGCACAGGACGCTTTAGCGCAGGGTCTTTTTATCTGTACTATGAAGAAGGGAGAGCTATTAGGGACGGGGCCTACAGTTTTCACCATTTGCTTTTATCACGGGGTAACGAACCTAGGACCCTTTGATTATTGATTTAGGTAGTAAATGTATGTTACTGTGTGCTATTTAACTTAATTTTGAGTTTATTTTTTACCAAACTTTGACTTTATGTCAAACATTTTCACAGCTTATCCTTATTTTTACCAAAATAACACTATTTGTACTAATCAGCAACATTTTTTATTAAATTTTGGACTCACAAAGACATTTTTTCAACTTTTAACTTATTATTTTACAACTTTAAGTTAATTTTTTACCAAAATAACACTATTTGTACTATTCAAGCAACATTTTTTATTAAATTTTGCACTCGCAAAGACATTTTTTCAACTTTTAACTTATTATTTTACAACTTTAAGTTAATTTTTTACCAAAATAACACTATTTGTACTATTCAAGCAACATTTTTTATTAAATTTTGCACTCACAAAAAACATTTTTTCAATTTTTAACTTATTATTTTACAATTTTATGTTAATTTTTTTACCAAAATAACACTATTTGTACTATTCAGGCAATATTTTTTATTAAATTTTGGACTCACAAAGACATTTTTTACAACTTTTTAACTTATTATTTACAATTTTGTACCTATTTTTAACCTAAATAACACTATTTATACTATTAAGGAAAGACTTTTAGTTATATTTTCGACACACAAAGTGTGTGTTCTCAACTTCTATCTGTTTATTTCACAAGTTTAGGCTTATTATTATTCAAATAACACAATTCAATCTGTTCAGGAAAGACTTTTAGTTACATTTTCGACACACTAAGTGTGTGTTCTCAACTTCTATTTGTTTATTAGGCTTATTATTACCAAAATAACACTATTTGTACTATTCAGGCAACATTTTTTATTAAATTTTGCACTCACAAAAAACATTTTTCAATTTTTAACTTATTATTTTACAACTTTATGTTAATTTTTACCAAAATAACACTATTTGTACTATTCAGGCAACATTTTTTTATTAAATTTTGGACTCACAAAGACATTTTTTACAACTTTTTAACTTATTATTTACAATTTTGTACCTATTTTTAACCTAAATAACACTATTTATACTATTAAGGAAAGACTTTTAGTTATATTTTCGACACACAAAGTGTGTGTTCTCAACTTCTATCTGTTTATTTCACAAGTTTAGGCTTATTATTATTCAAATAACACAATTCAATCTGTTCAGGAAAGACTTTTAGTTACATTTTCGACACACTAAGTGTGTGTTCTCAACTTCTATCTGTTTATTAGGCTTATTATTACTCAAATAACATTATTTATACTATTCAGGCAACATTTTTTTATTAAATTTTGGACTCAGAAAGATATTTTTACAACTTTTTAACTTATTATTTTACAAGTTTATACCTATTTTTAACCTAAATAACACTATTTACACTATTCAGGAAAGACTTTTAGTTACATTTTCGGCACACAAAGTGTGTGTTCTCAACTTTCATTTGTTTATTTCTCAAGTTTAGCCTAATATTTACTCAAATAGCACGATTTGATCGTGTCTTTTATTACATTTTGGACACACACACACACACACACACACACAGAGAGAGAGAGAGAGAGAGAGAGAGAGAGATTTCCAAGTTTACAGGATTATTCTCCAAGTTTACTCAAATAACACAATTTAAATGTGTTGTGAATTAGATTTTGTACACACGACGTGTGTTTTGTCAACTTTAACCCTTTCATTTTTAAGTTTATTTTACCAAAGTAAGACGGCTTAGTCTATTCAAGAAAGTTTTCAATTATATTTTGGATGCAAAAGTATATTTTGTCAAGTTCTACCCTTTTATTTTACAAGTTTAGGCTTATTTTTACTCAAATAACACAATTTCATCTATTTAGGCAACATTTTGTTTCTTATATTTTACTCACAGACATTTTTTCAATTTTTAATGTATTATTTCACAAGTTTATGTAATTTTTTATTCTAATAACACAATTTTAACTATTTAGGCAACATTTTTTATTGCGATTTGGATTTACAAAGAGATTTTTTTAAATTTTTGTATTAAATTTTCTATTTATTGTATTTCACATTCACTAATTTTTAAAGTTTTACTTTTTATTTTTATCTAAAAACTAAAGAAAAAAGTATTTTTAACTAAAAGTTATTTTATAGTTTTCGGTTTTCAGATTTCCACAATGCTATTTTTGGTTCTGTATTTCTATATTAGGATATTACAGTTCTAAGGTGTGTATAATATTTCAAAGTATTTTCAGGGTGTATTTGTTAATGCATTTGGATGATAACTATTAGGATTTTGGACGAACTAATGTTAAGAATATTTCAACCAATCAGAAAACGTGTCGGTTTTATTTCAACCAATCAGAGAAGGCGTCAGTTTGCTTATGAGGTATAAAAACTGCGTAAAAGCAAGCAGAAGCTATTTTGAGAAGTATTTCTGAAGCATTGCGTCAGAGAAGACATCAAGTTGTGATTATTGTCTGAGATTTGAAGACAAAGAACTCAAAAGAAGCTATAATTAAGGTAAGTGAATTGTTACATATATGTATGGTGCTTTTAAATAATGCGTAAATGCAAATATTGAAACGAAGAAAACGTCAATGCAAACCAAAAAGAATATGCGTAATGTGAACAAGTACTACAACTATTTTTCTATTTTTCAGGTGCTTCTAATTTTGTATGTGTGATTGAAAGGGACCATTAGTAAAAGATGGCGTCTTCAACCTCCACAAACAAGGCTAACCACACTGCGGTGAGTACCTCACAAGAGATTTTACCACTGGAATGTATATTTCTCGAATAGTTTTTGAAATAATATATAAATCCAGAAAACAAAGAAACGAAAAAAGTAAATACAGAAATGAATATGCGTAATATAAACAAGTACTACAACTGTGTTTCTATTTTTCAGGTGTTTTTATTTGTGTACCTGTGAGTGGAAGGATCTATTACTGGAAATAACGTCAACGAAGTAACCGACAAGGGCATGAGTAACATGATTTCAGATGTTATCCATAAGGATTCTGTGTTGGAGATTTTGAAGAGGTATACACCTAGCAAGTATATTATATGCAGGGGTTGTTATCTAAATGTAGGCAACCATTTTTATGAGTGCGAGTGCGTATGCTGTAAAGATGAATTTCTGATTTCCGAATGTTTTTCTATTTGCCAAGGGGAAAGCCGTTTGTATGAATGCCAGCATTGTGTTGAGTGGATGTGCGAGAGAATCCAGTGTTATTTGCAGGATCAGGACAATATAAAACATATTTTTGATTTTTATATTACTAACCATGAGGATGTTGCGGATGCTTTGACGGCACACGAGGTACAGACAGAATACAAAGCTTTTTATAGTGTGTTATGTGAAATTTCAAACAATATCGAACTAGTGAAAACTCTTATAGATTCTATACGCTCAGCAGAGCTTACTTATGGTAGCACAGGATTTTTGTGAGAGTTGAATAAAGAGAGACTGACTAATAACAGCGAAAATGGTGCAATACATTATTGATGTACAAGGATTTATTTATAACAGAAAATTTATATTGCGTGAGATTTGTGTGAGTTCTACAAATTTGGACACTGTGTACTATGCGCTTGTGAGTGTTCCCGATTATTTCAAAGAGAACAAAGAATCGCGCTGGGTTAAAGACAATCTCCATGCATTAATGTATGATATTCCTTGTGGATGTGAAATATACTATGTCCGGAGGGCAGTTAGGAACTTGAACTGTCAAGGTGGTACATTTTTCTGCAAAGGAAAATCCCAAATTATCAAAGATTTGTTTAATATTGATAACATTGTTGATTTACAAACTGTAACCTGTCCATCCCTTAAGAATTTGTATATGTTTCAAGGAGGATTGTGCAAGTATCATTCTGATACTTCTCCCCCAGCTGAACAAGGTTGCGCATTCAGAAATGTTCAAAGACTTGTATGTTGGTACAATAATAAAAATATTAAGGTGTAATGTAATTTAGTGCAAATAATAAAGATTTGTGAAAAAGAAATGTTTTCTATGTTGTTATTTAGTTTTAAAGCCTGCATTCAAGGTATTTTCAAGTATTACCGTTTTTTTTTAGTGATTGACTTAATACCAGGAGTTATACGAGCCGTATTTTAACTACAATCACTATATGTCTATGAGGACTAAAATCCACTGATTGAACCTTAAAGCTTAGGCTTACTATGTATATTGATTACTCACAGGACAACACGAATCTTACAGAGGATTGTAGGAGGCATAGGCCCACACGCCAAAGCCTTATTAGCCTGCAAGAACAACTTATATGTTGAATTGTGACTGTTTAGAAATAATATTTATAAAGTTTAAATCATTTTCATTAGATTACATATATATTTTGGATTCAAATAAAACACTCAAGTTAAGTTTTTTAAGTTTATTTTTATTTAATATACAAATATAGAATATATCAAATTTACATATATGAAAAATACTCTACCAAAGAGCAAAAGTCACATAGGGATTACGATTTAGCCGATGCTGAAATTCTTCCATGAGGGATTTGTAGTAAGAGAGAAATTTTTGCCATTGGTTAAAGTTGAGGGTGACTCCACCAGAGATGTTGGTGATTTTCACTTTTATGTTTTCTCCAATGCCCTCGAAGGTGAAGTAAAGTTCTTCTATAATGTTTATAGATCTGAACCTGTCTTCTTGTGTGGGGAATCTGTTTTTGTAAGTGTCGAAGATCGCATCTGATTTGTACACGCATGATGGGTACTCTTCTCTATTTAGGACAATGTAATTTTTTCATGTTTCAAAATCAATTCAGTGTTTGTGAAAGTACCTCGAATAATGATATCCATGTTGACAACGATGATGAATCTGGTTTCTGGTTTTATGTTGTTCATTTGGTGGGTACCTCGGATAGACTGCATTTTGGTTTGCTATCAATAAAAAGTTTTAAAAATATGCAACTAGTGCTACAAAAGGAACGGAAATTATCGACAATTTTTGGATTATAACTAAAATTCAGTTTGCCTTTTACATATCCAATATTTACAGACCAACACTAACTAGACTTCGATTTATATAAATGTAGCGGGAACTATATTTCTGAGAATCAAACTATATTAGGATTATATGTTAAACTTATACAAAACCAGATTATTCTATGTAAGTATATTTATATTGACTGGATTATTTAACAGATCAAACAGAAAGAAGGCAAAATTCACTAAACGTAGGTGATTGCATGAAAATAACTAGGTCAAGGAGTGACCAACAGTGAGCTGAGGTTATATATAGAGGGTCGCTCTTCATAATTCTTACCTTCGCTGGATCGGCGAAGGAACGCACTTGTGGGCGGTAGAACCTGAATGGGCTCCACCAAGACATCGGAGACTCGAAGCAGATGTCTTGGTGGATGAACCCAAGTAGGATCATAGGCGCTAGGGTCAATTTGGTCATTTCTTCTTGTATGAGGAACCAATTTGGCCAACTCCCAAATTAACTTACATTGCTTATAACTAATTAAATTTGAAGAAAAATTATAATCTCTTAGACTGTAAACATATTTTATATTTAGGCTGCACAAGATCCAATGATAAAATTAAAAAATGGTAACCGCCCAGACAGAGACTCGAACCCTGGACAGATAGGTTAAAACCCTAATGCTATACCAACTAAGCTATCCGAGCACAAGGTATTCTTTTTTTGAAAAGTTAGTTATGTTAAGAAATATCGTTTGAGAACACTTTTGGTCTGGGTCGACAGAGAAGGAGACAGCATTTCCAAAATTTTACAGACTGGATGTATTTTACCACCACTATAGAGGTCTTTACTATATGTAATTCGAAACGTTAGAGTTCAGTTAGCTTTCAAAATTGAGGTTACATAGTACAATATGTTGAAGATTTTGTGTTTGGCACACTTAACAAGTTACACTTATATCCATTTCAGGACAAATAATGCTAAAACTCTCAAATTTACTGTCAACTCATCAACTACTAGCAAAGTTTTAGTATTATATGCCCGTAATTAGATATAGTGTAACTTGTTATGCGTGACAAACACAAAATCTTCAACATATTGTACTATGTAACCTCAATTTTGAAAGCTAACTGAACTCTAGCGTTTCGAATTACATATAGTAAAGACCTCTATAGTGGTGGTAAAATACATCCAGTCTGTAAAATTTTGGAAATGCTGTCTCCTTCTCTGTCGACCCAGACCAAAAGTGTTCTCAAACGATATTTCTTAACATAACTAACTTTTCAAAAAAGAATACCTTGTGCTCGGATAGCTTAGTTGGTATAGCATTAGGGTTTTAACCTATCTGTCCAGGGTTCGAGTCTCTGTCTGGGCGGTTACCATTTTTTAATTTTATCATTGGATCTTGTGCAGCCTAAATATAAAATATGTTTACAGTCTAAGAGATTATAATTTTTCTTCAAATTTAATTAGTTATAAGCAATGTAAGTTAATTTGGGAGTTGGCCAAATTGGTTCCTCATACAAGAAGAAATGACCAAATTGACCCTAGCGCCTATGACCCTACTTGGGTTCATCCACCAAGACATCTGCTTCGAGTCTCCGATGTCTTGGTGGAGCCCATTCAGGTTCTACCGCCCACAAGTGCGTTCCTTCGCCGATCCAGCGAAGGTAAGAATTATGAAGAGCGACCCTCTATATATAACCTCAGCTCACTGTTGGTCACTCCTTGACCTAGTTATTTTCATGCAATCACCTACGTTTAGTGAATTTTGCCTTCTTTCTGTTTGATCTGTTAAATAATCCAGTCAATATAAATATACTTACATAGAATAATCTGGTTTTGTATAAGTTTAACATATAATCCTAATATAGTTTGATTCTCAGAAATATAGTTCCCGCTACATTTATATAAATCGAAGTCTAGTTAGTGTTGGTCTGTAAATATTGGATATGTAAAAGGCAAACTGAATTTTAGTTATAATCCAGAAATTGTCGATAATTTCCGTTCCTTTTGTAGCACTAGTTGCATATTTTTAAAACTTTTTATTCATAGCAAACCAAAATGCAGTCTATCCGAGGTACCCACCAAATGAACAACATAAAACCAGAAACCAGATTCATCATCGTTGTCAACATGGATATCATTATTCGAGGTACTTTCACAAACACTGAATTGATTTTGAAACATGAAAAAATTACATTGTCCTAAATAGAGAAGAGTACCCATCATGCGTGTACAAATCAGATGCGATCTTCGACACTTACAAAAACAGATTCCCCACACAAGAAGACAGGTTCAGATCTATAAACATTATAGAAGAACTTTACTTCACCTTCGAGGGCAGTGGAGAAAACATAAAAGTGGAAATCACCAACATCTCTGGTGGAGTCACCCTCAACTTTAACCAATGGCAAAAATTTCTCTCTTACTACAAATCCCTCATGGAAGAATTTCAGCATCGGCTAAATCGTAATCCCTATGTGACTTTTGCTCTTTGGTAGAGTATTTTTCATATATGTAAATTTGATATATTCTATATTTGTATATTAAATAAAAATAAACTTAAAAAACTTAACTTGAGTGTTTTATTTGAATCCAAAATATATATGTAATCTAATGAAAATGATTTAAACTTTATAAATATTATTTCTAAACAGTCACAATTCAACATATAAGTTGTTCTTGCAGGCTAATAAGGCTTTGGCGTGTGGGCTATGCCTCCTACAATCCTCTGTAAGATTCGTGTTTTCCTGTGAGTAATCAATATACATAGTAAGCCTAAACTTTAAGGTTCAATCAGTGGATTTTAGTCCTCATAGACATATAGTGATTGTAGTTAAAATACGGCTCGTATAACTCCTGGTATTAAGTCAATCACTCAAAAAAAAAAAAAAACGGTAATACTTGAAAATACCTTGAATGCAGGCTTTAAAACTAAATAACAACATAGAAAACATTTCTTTTTCACAAATCTTTATTATTTGCACTAAAATACATTACACCTTAATATTTTTATTATTGTACCAACATACAAGTCTTTGAACATTTCTGAATGCGCAACCTTGTTCAGCTGGGGGAGAAGTATCAGAATGATACTTGCACAATCCTCCTTGAAACATATACAAATTCTTAAGGGATGGACAGGTTACAGTTTGTAAATCAACAATGTTATCAATATTAAACAAATCTTTGATGATTTGGGATTTTCCTTTGCAGAAAAATGTACCAACTTGACAGTTCAAGTTCCTAACTGCCCTCCGGACATAGTATATTTCACATCCACAAGGAATATCATACATTAATGCATGGAGATTGTCTTTAACCCAGCGCGATTCTTTGTTCTCTTTGAAATAATCGGGAACACTCACAAGCGCATAGTACACAGTGTCCAAATTTGTAGAACTCACACAAATCTCACGCAATATAAATTTTCTGTTATAAATAAATCCTTGTACATCAATAATGTATTGCACCATTTTCGCTGTTATTAGTCAGTCTCTCTGTGCTACCATAAGTAAGCTCTGCTGAGCGTATAGAATCTATAAGAGTTTTCACTAGTTCGATATTGTTTGAAATTTCACATAACACACTATAAAAAGCTTTGTATTCTGTCTGTACCTCGTGTGCCGTCAAAGCATCCGCAACATCCTCATGGTTAGTAATATAAAAATCAAAAATATGTTTTGTATTGTCCTGATCCTGCAAATAACACTGGATTCTCTCGCACATCCACTCAACACAATGCTGGCATTCATACAAACGGCTTTCCCCTTGGCAAATAGAAAAACATTCGGAAATCAGAAATTCATCTTTACAGCATACGCACTCGCACTCATAAAAATGGTTGCCTACATTTAGATAACAACCCCTGCATATAATATACTTGCTAGGTGTATACCTCTTCAAAATCTCCAACACAGAATCCTTATGGATAACATCTGAAATCATGTTACTCATGCCCTTGTCGGTTACTTCGTTGACGTTATTTCCAGTAATAGATCCTTCCACTCACAGGTACACAAATAAGAACACCTGAAAAATAGAAACACAGTTGTAGTACTTGTTTATATTACGCATATTCATTTATGTATTTACTTTTTCGTTTCTTTGTTTTCTGGATTTATATATTATTTCAAAAAACTAGTGGAGAAATATACATTCCAATGGTAAAATCTCTTGCGAGGTACTCACCGTAGTGTGGTTAGCCTTGTTTGTGGAGGTTGAAGACGCCATCTTTCACTAATGGTTCCTTTCAGTCACACATACAAAATTAGAAGCATCTGAAAAATAGAAATATAGTTGTAGTACTTGTTCACATTACGCATATTCTTTTTGGTTTGTATTGACGTTTTCTTCGTTTCAATATTAGCATTTACATATTATTTAAAAACACGCTACATAATAAAAATAATTTACCTTAATTATAGGTTCTCTTGAGTTCTTTGTCTGAAACTCACGGCCAATATTCACAACTTGATGTCTTCTCTGACACAATGCTTCACAAATACTTCTCAAAATAGCTTCTGCTTGCTTTTACGCAGTTTTTATACCTCATAAGCAAAACTGACACCTTCTCTGATTGGTTGAAATAAAATCAACGCGTTTTCTAATTGGATGAAATAAAACCGACGCGTTTTCTGATTGGTGGAAATAAAAACGACACATTTTCTGATTGGTTGAAATATTCTTAACATTAGTTCATCCAAAAACCTAATAGTTATTATCCAAATGCATTAAAAAATACACCCTGAAAATAGTTTGAAATATTATACACACCTTAGAACTTTGTAATATCGAATGTGAAATACAAAACGCAATAAATAGAAAATTTAATACAAAGATTTAAAAAATCTCTTTGTAAGTCCAAATTGCAACAAAAATGTTGCCTGAATAGTTAAAATTGTGTTATTAGAATAAAAAATTACATAAACTTGAGAAATAATAAATTTAAAATTGATAAAATGTCTTTGTGAGTAAAATATAACAAACAAAATGTTGTCTGAATAGATGAAATTGGTTATTTGAATAATAATAAGCCTAAACTTGTAAAATAAAAGGGTTGAACTTGACAAAACATACTTTTGCATCCAAAATATAATTGAAAACTTTCTTGAATTGACGAAACACACTTCGTGTGTACAAAGTTTAATTCAAAACACATTTAAAATGTGTTATTTGAGTAAACTTAGAGAATAATCCTGTAAACTTGGAAAATATATCTCTCTCTCTGTGTGTGTGTGTGTGTGTGTGTGTGTGTGTGTGTGTCCAAAATGTAATAAAAAACACGTTCAAATCGTGTTATTTGAGTAAATATTAGGCTAAACTTGTGAAATAAACAGATAAAAATTGAAAACTCACACTTTGTGTGTCGAAAATATAACTAAAAATCTTTCCTAAACAGATAGAATTGTGTTATTTGAGTTAAAAAATAGGCATAAACTTGTAAATAATAAATTAATAGTTGAAAAAATCTCTTTGTAAATACAAAATATCCTGAATAGATGAAATTGTGTTATTTGAGTAATAATAAGCCTAAACTTGTGAAATAAACAAATAGAAGTTGAGAACACACACTTTGTGTGTCGAAAATGTAACTACAAGTCTTTCCTGAACAGATTGAATTGTGTTATTTTGGTAATAATAAGCCTGGACTTGTGAAATAAACAGATAGAAGTTGAAAAAACACACTTTGTGTGTCGAAGATATAACTAAAAGTCTTTCCTGAATAGTATAAATAGTGTTATTTTGGTAAAAATTAACATAAAAATTGTAAAATAATAAGTTAAAAGTTGAAAAAATGTCTGTGAATCCAAAATTTAATGAAAAAATGTTGCCTGAATAGTATAAATAGTGTTATTTTGGTAAAAAATTAACATAAAGTTGTAAAATAATAACTTAAAAGTTGAAAAAATGTCTTTGTGAATCCAAAATTAATAAAAAAATGTTGCCTGAATAGTATAAATAGTGTTATTTTGGTAAAAAATTAACATAAAGTTGTAAAATAATAAGTTAAAAGTTGAAAAACTGTCTTTGTGAATCCAAAATTAATGAAAAAATGTTGCCTGAATAGTATAAATAGTGTTATTTTGGTAAAAAATTAACATAAAGTTGTAAAATAATAAGTTAAAAGTTGAAAAAAATGTCTTTGTGAATCCAAAATTTAATGAAAAAATGTTGCCTGAATAGTATAAATAGTGTTATTTTGGTAAAAATTAACATAAAATTGTAAAATAATAAGTTAAAAGTTGAAAAAAATGTCTTTGTGAATCCAAAATTTAATAAAAAATGTTGCCTGAACAGCTGAAATTGTGTTATTTGAGTAATAATAAGCCTAATAAACAGATAGAAGTTGAGAACACACACTTAGTGTGTCGAAAATGTAACTAAAAGTCTTTCCTGAATAGTACAAATAGTGTTATTTTTGTAAAAAATTAATATCAAGTTGTAAAATAATAAGTTAAAAGTTGAAAAAATGTCTTTGAGTGTCGAAAATGTAACTAAAAATCTTTCCTGAATAGTACAAATAGTGTTATTTTGGTAAAAAATTAACATAAAGTTGTAAAATAATAAGTTAAAAGTTGAAAAAAATGTCTTTGTGAATCCAAAATTAATGAAAAAATGTTGCCTGAATAGTATAAATAGTGTTATTTTGGTAAAAAATTAACATAAAGTTGTAAAATAATAAGTTAAAAGTTGAAAAAAATATCTTTGTGAATCCAAAATTTAATGAAAAAATGTTGCCTGAATAGTATAAATAGTGTTATTTTGGTAAAAATTAACATAAAATTGTAAAATAATAAGTTAGACGTAGAAAAAAATGTCTTTGTGAATCCAAAATTTAATGAAAAAATGTTGCCTGAATAGTATAAATAGTGTTATTTTGGTAAAAATTAACATAAAATTGTAAAATAATAAGTTAAAAGTTGAAAAAAATGTCTTTGTGAATCCAAAATTAATAAAAAATGTTGCCTGAATAGTATAAATAGTGTTATTTTGGTAAAAAATTAACATAAAAATGTAAAATAAACAGATAGAAGTTGAGAACACACACTTTGTGTGTGGAAAATATAACTAAAAGTGTTTCCTGAACAGATTGAATTGTGTTATTTTGGTAAAAATAAAAATAAGCTGGGAAAATGTTTGACATAAAGTCAAAGTTTGGTAAAAAATAAACTCAATATTATGTTAAATAGCACACAGTAACATACATTTACTACCTAAATCAATAATCAAAGGGTCCTAGGTTCGTTACCCCGTGATAAAAGCAAATGGTGAAAACTGTAGGCCCCGTCCCTAATAGCTCTCCCTTCTTCATAGTACAGATAAAAAAAACCTGCGCTAAAGCGTCCTGTGCCTTGGGGCAAACCTGAGCGGAATATTAATTGGCGGCGGAAACCGTTTCTACAAGCGACGCATAGCTTCAGAGATTTGACCCTTGCAGCGCATTCTAGACATCCTTTGTTGTCTGGTTGAATCCCTCCCCTGCCCTACAGTATTGCATAGCTTTCCCCTGTTCTTGCGTACTGGTTAACCTTGAAAAAACCGGTTCTGATTGGTCAATCGGGTTCCTTCTTTGTCCTGACGTTGTGACGTCATTTGACCTTGAACGCACTTCCCCCAAATTCCTTTCTCCTCTACCTGCGCGGAGTTCAGATTCTGAGACAGTATTCTGTCTAGCGTCTGAGATCATCGTGTTTCATACCATAATGAAATAATTGCATAGTACTAATTAATAATATTACATATCGCGGGTTCGAGTACCGGGACCGTCTTCTTTCGTACCATTACCACCGTTCATAGCGGTTCATAAACCATAGAAAACTTATTTTCAATACTATAAACATTAATTATTATAGTTTCATACATTACATACTTTGCAGTAATGAATATAAAAACATATGCATAGCATTTAGTACCTCTAATTACCTTTAATATACATATTTTTCATAAAATAAATAAATATATATTCATAAAAAGTTATAAACATGCAAATACATAAATGTAAAGTATTCTAAGTACTTGCAAATGAATTCTAAGTACATGCGAATTAATTAAAACCCGTGCAAATTAGTTATAAGTACGTGCAAATTAATTAACACCCGTGCAAATGAATTGCGAATATTAAATAGCGACCGTCCTTATCTAATTCCTCTACTACTGATACTAATGAAGATTATTAAAAATATCATTTGGTTTGCCTAGCTATCCATTTTCTGTGCTAGGCTCAAAACTTTTCAGCCACCCCTCGTACGTATGATGTAATTGCTCACAGATAACATTCTCCACCCCACAGAAAAGAATCGTGCGTTTTAGGGCGAGCCCATTACTTTCTATGAGAAAATACTAGATGGCAGTATTATGAGCTTTATAGAAAAGATCTTTTCAACTTTTTCACCGACACAACACAAGTTCTCAATGAATAGATATTTAAACATTCATTGAATTACTTTAACATTAAAATTTTAATACTATGATGTAATAATTGGAACTATGTTAAATGTAACAATTGATTTATCTCCTACAAAAATTGAGTAGTGTGTTTGATACTACGGACAGGACCGGAAAGGAAGAGCTCCCCTCAAACAGCTTTGCTACACTTAAAACTTGCTCAACATGCCAATATGAGCTTTTTGAGCAAGTGTGGAATTTTGTCTAATTCAAGATTTTTGTAAAAATGCCCTCGGGAATTTTTCAGAAAAGAAGAGCTCTTCTTATGCAGATTTGCTATACTTAAAACTTGCTCAACATGTCCATTTGTTCAAGTGTAGCACCTGCCTAACCCAAGAATTTTATAATTCGGAAAATATCAACCCCCCCCCCCTCAAGCAGATTTACAAAAATTGCATCAGTTTGTCTATAAACTTGTATCCATACCCACCTATACATATTTACTTCAGGTTTAAGTTCAATTGGATACCATTCAATTTGCTTATCCAATATTAAAACAATACAATATGCAGAGCCTACCTCTAGTCTAGCCATAACAAGGTTATGTATTGATTTTTGCTTCCCGAGTTGTGCGTAAATGGGAAAGAGCGAACAAAACATGTTTTCCATGTTCTTATAATCTTTTGATCAGTCCGATTAGTAAATGCCTGGAAGTTGTATGTCAATAGATATAATCTTTATTGTGTCTTTTCAGAGTTATTCATCGTCATTAGTAAATGCCTGGGAGATTATATCTATTGATATTACCTACACTGCGCCTTTTCCGAGGGAAATTACATGTCATTTGTCATGGAACTCAAAGAGAAATTCTTATCTACACTATGCCTTTTCCGAGGGAAATTACATGTCATTTGTCATGGGACTCAAAGAGAAATTCTTATCTGTACTGTGCTCTTTTTCAGGGACCATTTATTGTATTGAGGAAATTCCTGGATATTGTCATGCAAACTGAATAGCAGGTTTGGTCTTGTTGCACACAAGTCTGTAACTTACAGAATAATTATTGCAATATTTCTGTATTTAGGCTTTTGGCTGTGTTACTTGGGTAGGTATCTGCTACGAGCAGAGGTGCTATAAAATGGGTAGGTAACTGACGGTAAAGTGTTGTTTTATAATCAAGGGGCCTCTGTGTTTGAATCGTGCTTCTAGAACTGCTCCGTGACCCGCTCATTTCTTACATCATAAACATATGATTTTTCACCTATGAGAATGACACTGCATATGGTGTCATCTGGTAAAGCCTCGTGGAATTCACAGATAATTTTAATGTTTGTCCTGTCATTTACCACAACTTGTTTTCTTTTTGAAGTGTTAATTACAAACATGGGTCTCTGTGTCTTGAATTCATCTGGAGTGTAGTACATGTCAGTATTGCCAGTAGTGACACGCTTGAAAGCCGAAAAAGCCTCATATAATTTGAGGAAATCATCCTTGGAAATGTCTAAATTGTAATTTTCTCTAGGAAAAACCTCATTTCTGCCATTTTTAAGATATATGTTCTTGATGTTGCAGTTATCAAATTTACTTGAATTTTTTTCCTGATTATTGTGTCTCCCAGTCTGAAACAGTACCACTACAAAATCAGGCATGTCGTATTGTATGCTGGAGAATGAATTTGTGGCATCAAATTCATAATAAGTACCAGTGGCAACCTTCTGTACGCATTGATATGTGTAAAATTGCAGAGGAATCTGTGGATTTTTTAGGATATCAGCTTTGTATTTAAGAGCATAACTGGCTTCATATTCAACAACTGGGATTCTTAGCTCCATAGTCTGAATAATGCACTTGCCTTCATCAGGTAAGGTATTAGGCAGAGCTTCTCCTGTAGGGTTTATTGCACTGTACCTCATCAAAGCATTATTATCATTTGCAGCTCTTCTAAATGTAATTCTTAACCCGCCCTTCCACATAATTTCTTTGTAATCCGAGAAGAATCCTGGCAACAGGCGCATGGGGAACAGCACTGTGTGGTTTTTAGATAATATTTTCTCACCAGCCTCAAATCCACCTATTTGATAGTAAGAAGCCTCGGTTTTGGATAATTTTAATGTGGCCAAAGCTGTGGAGGTAATGCCGGGATAATCTATTCTGTTTATAACAACGCCATGCTTTCTGACCTCAATTTCAGAGAACAGATGCGGTACAAAATTATCTACAAGTCTTATATTCGAATTTGCCGGATAATCTGTTCCATCGAGCTTTACAACATCAAATTTGATGTATAGATCTGCTCTGTGGGGGTGTATAAAGCCGTCCCCTACATCAAGATCAACCTCTATTTCTGTGTTGGGTTGATTTAAATTTGCAAATGTCCTCCTGTTTGGAGGGAATGATTGTAGCTCATAACTCTCAATATTTTCCATTGTATGTATTTTTATTTAAATATTAATCTCTATGATTGCAGTTGTTGTGGCTCCAGCAAAATCAACTAATTCTTCTTTTTCATTAGTGACCATCAATTCAATGTTATCTATTCTGTTATGGCACACAGGAAAATATAATGTTGGGGATGGATTGTAGATGATGGGCTCCATGAATTCGGAATTAGGTTTGAATGTTGCAATGATGCCAGTTTGTTTGTGAGTGCCTATGCCATTTGATTTGGTGATCATACCCTCGGCCACATTACAGTGAATATTCAGAGTCTCTATGGCTAAGAATTTAGGTATATTAATAGCAGTGTGTTTGATGGCCGCTTCAAGTTTTGTGTTGTTCTCAAAGCCTAGCAGCTCTCCTATAGTACCCAGATCCACTGTTTCTGTAGCAGATACAATCTCTACTCTGTGAGTGACAGAATTTTGACTTAACACTACACCTCTGGGTAATTGAGCATTTAGAGTGGACAAATTATATTGCCCTGGAGTGATGACAATTTTTTGATCCCCTACTGCAATTTTGTTGTTGTGGTGCGTAATATTAGGGATCAGGTACATGCCGTAAAATGCTCTGAGAGCTATTGTTTTGGGATACACTATGTCATCATGTAATCTGAGTTTCAATATTGAATTTTGGCTGGTGAGATGGAATACCCCCATGATGTTTTAAATACCACAAGGCCTTTTGAAAATTTTCAATTGATGGTTTATTTATTTGAGACATATATCTGAGAACAGATAAACACACATGTCCGCAATTAATATCTTTGAAGTTTTGAACACGGGCATTATTGTAATAAAGATTAGGTGATTTTAAATATTTTACTAAATTTTCAGGTGGAACACCTCCAAATGAATCAAACACAAATGCCTCATTGTTTAAATATTTAAGATAACAAATCCAGTGAGTGCCCTGATTTTTGTACTCATCCAAATTAACAATGCCACACTCTTTGTTGAGTGGTTGTTCCGGCAAAGAATCAGACATGTACACACCTCTAAAATGTTTGATGCCCAATGGCTTGATTAAAGCTTCAATATCTTGGTTTGTAAGCGGCTCCTGTTTTTTTTAAACTTATTCATGGCTCTCTTAACACCTTTGCCTTTTTTCTCCATGGCCAGGTTATGGCGCCTCTGCTCATCTAATTCTGCCCTATTTTTCTTGGCATCTATTACTGTTTTTGCTATGGCAGCTGATCCCCCGGCCAAGCTCCCAACAGCCCCGAGAGCAGCTAAGATGGCAGGGATGGTAAATATGAATCCCCCCACATGTGATTTTTTCCTGGATTGCTGTAATTTTTTTAATTGGGGGGTGCTAAGCAACAATTTCATACCATGGCCCTTTGCAATACAAGAGCTTTTTTTCTTGCGCTGCTTTTTGGTTAAAAGACTGTCAATAGTTTTAAGAGATTTGAGACCTGCATAAGGTATTTGATACATAACACCCTTGGCCTTCATTGTAGGTTTATTATATACATATTCACAACCCCCACCCCAGTTTTTGTTTGGTGCTCATAGCTATGGTGGTTCCCAATGCTGCTATTTTTTCACTTAAAGAAGCATCTTTGCTTACAAATCTACCAAATGCAGCCTCTTCTAATTTCTTGTCTGCAACATGTCTCTTGTCAAGGTCGGTATGTGTGTTGTATGCTATGTCATGGTCTCTACAAGCAGCATCTAGGGGATTTACACCAGGATCACCCCTGTTTAATCTATGGTCCAATTTTGTACCTGGACCACAATACTGATAGCCTGGAATGTGTAGTTCAAATGGCAGCTTGTTTATAATGTCATTAACAAGCCCCCGACCCTCAGAGACATTCCAAAATTTAGGTGGTAGAGTATTAATAATTTTTATGAGATATCCAATCCCCTTAGGGTCATTCACTATAAAATTAGATAATTTTGTGCTTATCATGTCCATAATTCCAACCTTTTCATTGTAAAAATTGTGGTTCCCAGCATTTTCCTCCCCAGCTATCACCAGCAACCTATCTACAAGTTTCCTGACATCATCAACCCAGACAAATTCTTTAGACAGGTTGTTGTATTGTTTGATTCCACTGCCAGTCTTGATCTGTGACCATATGGGCTTGATTAAGTTGTTGTATTTTGCTCCACTGCTAGACTTGACTCTTTTTTGTGTGGGATCATTGTTCTGGTACAGAGCATCTGATTTTATTAATATTTCTTTGTAATGTTCATAATCTTGATCTGTATAGCTGCCAGGCCTTTTCCTAGTCATCAGTTCCCACAATCCAGGTGTGCCGGGGTACTTAACAAAAGCACCTTTTTCTCCGAGACGAGATTCTGAATAAACAATGATATCATCCCCCATAAAAGTTACTCTGAAATTACCGATTCTATGAATAATGCTGCCATCAAGCTCTGTGTCGGCATATAAGCCAAACACCTCATCTTTGTTGTCTTTAGGTGTGGTTAAATATTTTTGAGCAAGAAGACCCAATTCAATAGGATCTTGAGTAGCTTCAATTCTTCTAGGAGCAACAGGACTAGGTGTATGAATACTGGAAAGTGGGGTGAATGGATAATCTAATATGTTCCTAGCAGCTACAGGTACAAGCTCTGTGATCAAATCTTGATTTTGCTCTGTAACAGTTTTGATATTCTTACCTAAATTATTAATAGCATCAATGACAGGCTGTTCTGTTTGTTTGTGTTTTTCATAAATTCCACGGTTCTCTGATTTCCATCCCTTAAATCTTTTTACAAGATAATCTCTTAACTTAAGATCATCAATGACTGGTCGTTTCATGGTTGTTTATTTATGTCTCAACGTCTAGAAAATCGTTGATTTTATTTCTGTATTTGCCACTATTAGGTGTTCTTGTCATATCAATTGTGACAAACCCATAACTGTCCTGGTTCCAGCACCTACTGCAAAACTTAGAAAAATCATTGTAGCTCAAGTCCCCACCTACATATTCATCATGTATGTGTTTGAGGTTGGTATGATCTTGATGAAACACACATATAAAATTGCTGTTGTCTCGGATCAGCTGCTTCGGAATTTTAGAAAAAGTCTGTGCCAGGTAGAAGCAATCAATGTTTTTGTGTCGCCCCTGTGTAAAGAAATTTCTAACCTTGTTTTGATTATCCAGTATAATGTCATCAAACACAACAACAGAATTATCGAGACATTCATGAAGTGGCTTAACATCTGGTTCAAAAGTGGCAATATCCAATCCATCATATAGCTTCATCAGCTGCTGATATTTTAATTGTTCCAAGCTCTTAGAGAAGACATACAAGTGCCTGTTTTTCCAGTCTAACCAGTTGGGTGCCAATAAAAAATTATCAACCATTAGTGTAGTTTTACCACAAGCAGATGGCCCAACAATAAGACACCTAATATTATCAGGTAGCAGCACTCCATTTATCTTAATCTGCTGTTCAGGTTCTGGCAGCCTCTTTATAACATCCCAGGTGCTCATATTATCATTTTGTTTGCATCGATCCAGCTGTGTTCTGGGAGTCCCAGCCATTTGACAAGTAACTTTTTGCCTTTTCTGCGGATGATTTTTTCTATGAGATATGTGTCAGGCTGTTTAGTTTTGCTGAGCTCTTGTTCATAGAATCGGCCTTTGAGAATTTCTCCTCGGTGATCTTTTATTATATATGTGTTAAGGGTCCCGGGTTTAATTTGAGCCACTGTAAATAATTCGGTGCTCCAGTTTCTTGTAAAGCCTCTTTTGAATAAGTGCTTATATTTGCTGATTCTTACTTGATCGCCCACCCTGTATTTGGCCTTTCTTGTTGTTGGCTGGTATCTAGGATAATAAACAGTCCTGATCAATTTTTGCTCATCAGATGAAGTTACTTCAGAGGGTTTCATGTTGATTGTGGAATGGACCGAGTTGTTATATTTATGTAGAAGTTCTGGAAGAATATTAAGCCATTTATAATTACCTTGAAGTGTAAATTGTTTATACATAAGATTTTTTAAGGTTCTGTTGAATCTCTCTACAATCGAGGCTTTGAGGTCACTGTAACTCGAGTAATGTTTTATTGCCTGGCTTTTAATAAATTGTTGAAACACTGAATTATAAAATTCTTTGCCATTATCTGTTTGCAAATAGCGCGGTGATCTTCCTGAATGATTGATGATTGTCCTGAGGGCTTCTGTAACACATTTTCCAGTCTTGGATTTGAGTGGCACAGCCCAGGCAAATTTTGAAAATGTGTCTATTACAGTGAGTAGATACTTGTAGCCCTTGTTGATTTTGTCTAAGTTTTTCAACTGCCCACTTGCCATTTCAATCACGTCGCTCTGCCATAAATCATCTATGCCCTTTGTGACTACTGGAAGTCTCTTATAATTATGTCGGGCTTGTCTGTGTAATTCATCAACAATAATTTGTCTAGACATAATATGTAAACAAGAATATTGCAACTATGGGGTGTTCAGCAGCTGATACTGCAGGATTTTCTAAATATAATTTGTCCCCTATTTGTATTTTAAATTCCAAAGTGCCATCATCTTCAACATAGGCTGTTTCTAATGTATTGGGATCTGTAAAATCCTCTAACTCTACACTGGTGATTTTTGGTTTGTTGTCAGCATTTGTTATTGATAAGGTAGGGTAGTGGTGTGCCTGTGGCTGATGCCAATATTTGATATTGATTGGTCTCAATGTGCCCCCAACAAAAAACTGGTAATAAAATTGTGCAGGGGACAGCATATATATTTTGCCACCTGGTGTAAATGGTGAATCATATTCTTTGTTGGGGATGCTGTACAATTCAAGAATTACTGTATGTTTTGGATTTTCAATTATGCCCGTTATTTCTTTTTCTGCTGTAAGCAATCTGCTTGTTACAGATTCAAGGTGCTCATTGATGGTCCTAACAACATCATCATGGCCTGGCTTGATTTTTATGTCCACAACAAGTTTCTTGTATTGTTGCACAATTTCTTGAAGCTGGGTGGCAAAAACAGACAGAGCATTTGCTTGATTGGATTCCATGGTCCCTAGCTGTTGCTTGATCTTAGCTACAATTTGTTGCAAATTTTCAACAACTGCCAATTTTGAATTTTGAGCAGTAAGATCATGGACCTGTCTTCTGATATCCTCAAACAGGGCATGCAGTTCATTAATATGTTGATTGGTTGGAAGAGTGGCCACTGTCTGAGTGAGATGTTTGATCTCTGCCTGGATATTCTTGATATCTTCTGATTTCAATATCCTATTCACTGCCCTCTTAATATTTTTAAGTTCCTGTGATGTGGGAAGATTTGATACTGTATTTTGCAAAGATTCAAGTGCCAATTTTACATTGTTTAATTCAGAAGCATTAGCCACATTTTGCATAGCATTTTGGAGCAGGGCTATATCTGCCTGAGTGGGTGTTGATTGCTGTAAAATTTCAAGTTTTGTTTGGATATCATCGATCAAGTGATGAAAATGAGACAGTTCAGATTCGGTGTTGAGGTTTTCAAGCTTTGTGATTTGGTGCTGGACACTGACAAGTGTGTCTACAATCCCAGGCAATCTGGATTCTAGTACATTTGCCAAATCACTTTGCACTGCTGCTATGGTACCTTCAAGATGGGTTATGGAACTTTGAATTTTTCCAAAATCTTCATATGTTTCAAGTTGCAGCTTAATGTTGGCAACACTCCGAGTTATTGCACTCAAAGCATCAGAAGATGGCAAGTTGTTCATAAAATTTTCAAGTGTCTCAATTTTTTCTTTAACCTCGGCTATGGCATTGTTCAGAGGGTCCAGATTAGGTATCTGGAGTGACTGAATCTGTTCCTTTAGAGTGGAAATCACTAGATCAAAATCTTCTTGTGATTTTATGCTTTTGACAATTGTTTGGAGCTGTGCCTGGACATTATTTATTTGCTCTTCCAATTGTTGTTTTAATTGCTCAGAGTTGTTAGCCTGGGTCTTAAATTTGGCTTGAAGAGCTGCTACAGCTTCTTCTAAACTTTGAAAATTATCCAATGTAGCCAAATCAGTATATTTCTGAAGCAATAATTTGAGTTCAGAATCAATTTTAAGAAGAGGGTCCATGCATTGTGATTGCAAATTTGTAATTTCTAATTGAAGACTGGCATTGAGTGTGGTTTGTAAAGCTTGTAAATCACTTCTTAATTTCTTGACTCTGACATCAAGCATAAGAATCTCATCACTGTGATCTTCATGTCTTGTATGGCCAAATATATCATTAGGCATTTTTGTTTTAATGGTTATTTATTATAGAGTATCTGATTCTTAATTCTATAAAAAAAGGTATAAGCTTGTCATATGACCCAGGGACCTCAATATATAAGCAGTCACCAGCAGAAACAGTATATACAGTGCCAGAAATCATGTTTGAGTGCTTCATTCTATAAATATTTCTCCCTACTGAAATTTTAACATCACCCTCAGGGGTTGTAATAAATTGCAATTGCCCACCCACAGGTAATTGGTAATGATTTAAATTATTGTTAAATATGTACAATATTTTGCCTGTTTCATCATCATTATCTGTAAGTATGCTGTTCAGATGAATAATTAACAAGCCACTCAGTTTAGATATCATATCAAAAGAGGGTTGTGGTGTTGGCAGCTCCATAATAGCCTGTTTTTTGAACCCAAATAAGTTCATAGGCATGTTTATTTATTTCAAATCATGCTCTGTAATTGGGCATTGTTTGCCATTTTTCAAATCACAATGCCCCCAAGGTAAAGTATGTATGTCACATGATAAAATGCATCTCTTATCATCATGTGGGTCCAGGGCCACTTTTCTTACAATATTGCTAGTCAACAAGTGATCCTCACTCTGAATTCTATTTTCTGATGTTCTGATTGAATTCTGGGATTTGATGCAATTTTTATAATCTTCAAATACAAGATCTTTTTCCACAGTAACTCTGCCAATACCCTTGGCCTTTTTGACAACAGCACTACATGTTTTAAAACTGTACACCTTGGCACTTAACCCAGCAAATTCCACAATAACATCACCAAGTGTCTCATCTTTTAACTTGCCAGGCACCTTTTTGTTGTGGGGTTGAATTATTGTATGTTCACTGGTATCAAAGTATGGAAACAATTCAGGCTGTGCCATATCTTGATAAACATCTTCTGTTTGAATATCAAGAATAAAACTATCCGTGTCCATGTACAATAATTTTACACGATCACCATAAAAAGGTTTCAGCACATCATAATACAATGTTAACATATGTAATTTGGACAATTCCAATATCGCAGCCCCTACGTAAATAGGTTTATCAAACTTGATCTTTGTTTTCATCATGTTGAAAAGTGCCATGTGCTCATCATAAATTCTTCTGTAATTGAAGTTGGGCTTTGCAACCAATTTTTTGCTCAGGCTGGGGTCAGTAATTATTTTAACATCGGTATGTTTTCTGACATTTTCAATAGTTTTGCCATATACTGAATTCACCATCAATTTAAACAAGGCCTTATCAAATTGACTCTTTGCAGATGTTCGAAGCTCCGTGTTTGTATCAATGTATGGTTTCAACCATTCTGAGTGCCTGAACCTCAAAACTTTTCCAACTTTGGTCACTTGAACACCATGTTTCATCAGGAACTGGAGGTTTTTGTAATATATGACATAATCCTGTTTCGGCTCCAGTGTCATCATGAGCTTCTTCTGTTTAGAGCCAGGTGAGCACTGAACCTCGGGAATTGGGGGCAGATCAGAAAATTTGTTGTGTACATTATCAGGAAATATCAGATCAACCTCTAAGAAGAGACCATAGTTACTGTCATCAAAATCCTTAAGATCTTCAATATTGTAATTTTCAACCCACTCAAGCCCTGCATATGGCAGTTTTTGCATCATGGCATGACCATAGAGGCCGTTTGCATCTACATACAATATATAATTTGATGGCCGTGCTGGATCATAATTGGGAATATGCTTGTTATTTGCTCTGGCATATCTCTGGGAACATTGCACCATGCCTCCTCTTATACATTTCTCCATAAACAGATACATATCTTGATCGTGGATCAGATCCAATTGCTTTTTGGTGTTGAAAAACATTGCAGACCATGCTAGGCCCGGGGCACTGTAAAAATACACTGGGTCCAGTCCATAATTTTGCATGGAAGATTTTCTGAATGCCTGCAATATATCAGCTAAGAGGGTGACATCAAGTTTTAAATATGCCATGTGATAATCACCAAATGTCTTGCATTTTAAATTGTTCCACATCAAGTGGGCATGGTGATAATCTTCATCAGTGATTCCAGATCCTCTGATTCTGCTGTAAAACGCTTCTTGTGGTGGCAGGGAACACTCATCAAATTTAGAAAAATCTGTAACATAGTCATATGGATATACACCCTTCCGCCTAATTAATTTCAGGTCCTGATTTGGAAACAATGCACGTGTGATTTTGAATTGATCATCAGGTAATTGAGTGGCCAGTGTATCCAGGCTAGCAGATAAAAATCTGTAAGAATCAAGAAATCTTATGTGAATAGGAACACCATCAACTTTAATTATCTTGCTAATAGATATATATTTCTCATCATTTTCAGCTAAAATATTTAAATTCTGCTTGTCAAACCCCTCGTACCTGATCAGATGATGGAAATCATAATTGGATGCTCCATGGCAAAATATGGGGATAAATCTTGGTCTCTTGATCTTAATATTGCAGCTATTACACAGGGCCTGTTTATATCGACCATCTGTATGAGAATGGTGATGTACCTTGATATTTGTATCTGAAAATTCACAATCACATACCGGGCATTTTTCTGCATTGTTGAAATCTTCAATCTGTTCCTCTGTTAAAGGCAACATAGGCTTTGATTTTAATAAGATGTTATATGCTATGTCACGGCACTCATTTTCTATTCTATGTGCAAATATTTTGATGGCATTTGGTCCCTTGTATGAATATTCTTTAGTAACAATACCATCCTGTACAACCACATAACAAAAGCTGGAAGGTTCATGTTGCTGGTATGGTGTACTTGAAGATTCTTCGGGATCTGGATTGCAGAATGCAAGAGATTTGAGATTTGATTCGGAATCCCAGACAATATATGCCGGGTGTTCCAACAAGGCTTCAGACTTTTTGAATTTGCAATTTTCACTTGGATTGGGCATCACCATATGAACAGGTTTATGATTCCCACAGTATTTCAGATGCTCAATTAACTTGTTTTTGGCAATTTCTGCATTTTTTTCACGAACCCCATTTACCATTTTTTGACCATCAAATACAGTTAAACATCTTCTGCACAACTTGAATATTGTATGAGTTTTGTCTAGTTGTGTTCTCACTATAGCTTCAAGATTATGTATCAGAGTATAATGGTATGTATCATCCCCTTCAATTAAGAGCAGATCAATCGGAATTGCAGCTTCATCATCAATTGTACTGATTCTGAGAGGTGCTATCGGGCAATTGCCAGTGGAACAAATAAATACATTAATAGATAATTGTTTGCCATTGATGTGCCTGGCCTTTTTTTCAAATTTGTCAATATTCTGAACAGACATTGGATATTCCAAACCCTCCATTGCATCGTCAAAATCGTGCTCATGCTGTTTGTAATAAGTTATTCTCTCAGGATTCCTTGAAACTGGATACAAAGCAGCTAATATACACCACAAAAAGCATTTCGCGTCATTATTTTTTATATTGACCACGGCTCTTTTGTTTTTGATATTAGCAGGTAATGGCAGATATGTAGAACCTTTTAATGGGCTGAATTCAGAAATATTAACATATAACTTGTGCGGAGAGCCACATAGGCTCCATCCGGACTCTTTTGCCGCAAATTCAGAGTGTTTCATGTTCAGTTGATCCATCAATCTGCTTATTATTGTGTCTAAATTTGCGTTTGAATATACCGGTACAGTTTCTGTTACATGGGGGTGTGTAAATTTTGTGTCATTTGGTTTCTTATATTGTACAAACAATTTGAGGGAGAGCTTATAAGAGCCATTTTGTGCATTTAGAATTGCCTGCACTTTAGGATTTACACTGTTCAAGAAATTCTCAATGCCGCATCTTGGCTCTGATACAAACCGGTGATCTCTTAATTGGCCGTTAAAACTGCTACGGATGGGTTCATAGCGTGGCTGTTTTGCTGCTCTGGCATTAAGACGTACTTCGTGCCTTCTTTTCAGAGCAGATGTGGATGGTTGAGAGGGCGATATTGATGACTGTGCAGAGCAAGTATCTTTATGTGTATATGTGAAGTATTGCATGCTGTATTTTCTATTGCATTTGGGGCAAATTTTTGTGGGAGTTCTGTATTTATCTGGGTTACAAATTTTTTGGTGTCTGGCCCAATTAGAGCTAAATATATTTTTATTGCACTGATTGCAATATTTTTGATTCGGCATTTTTGCTGTTGTTTATTATATACAATTTCCTGGGATTCAATTCAAAACTTTATACTGAATAAAAAATATCAGTTGGGTTCAGCTGTGTGCTTTGTGTGTGTGTGTGTATGTGTGTAGGTGTGTATACACTTAATATTTTGGCTTTGGTATTTATATAAAATTTCCTGGGTTTTAAATCTAATCTCTATGGATTAATATTATTAATATTAATCTTATGACAGGTTGTAAAGCCAATAGCCCACAAGTGTAAAATCATTCACATTGACCCAGCGCAAATACCTGCACAAACATGCATATCTTGAATAGCAATGACCTTGTTATGTATAACAGGCTGGGACAAATATAAGCTTGACTCTAAATATGAGTGGATTACAACAAATAACAGATTTTATATTGTTCAATATGAATTTAAACCTGTAAGTATGAGAAGTACTGTATCAACACATCTATTCTCCTCAGTCAGTCTCACAATACTGAATGATGCAATACTCGGGAATTTCTGTAAATACTGGCGCTGAGGGTAAAGCAAAAATCAATACTACCGTCTCGGGAATTCCACACACTGACACAGAGGAGAAACATGCAAACACGAAGCAATTCTAGAGGTAGGCTCTGCATATTGTATTGTTTTAATATTGGATAAGCAAATTGAATGGTATCCAATTGAACTTAAACCTGAAGTAAATATGTATAGGTGGGTATGGATACAAGTTTATAGACAAAAATCTGCTTGATGGGGGTTGATATTTTCCGAATTATAAAATTCTTGGGTTAGGCAGGTGCTACACTTGAACAAATGGACATGTTGAGCAAGTTTTAAGTATAGCAAATCTGCATAAGAAGAGCTCTTCTTTTCTGAAAAATTCCCGAGGGCATTTTTACAAAAATCTTGAATTAGACAAAATTCCACACTTGCTCAAAAAGCTCATATTGGCATGTTGAGCAAGTTTTAAGTGTAGCAAAGCTGTTTGAGGGGAGCTCTTCCTTTCCGGTCCTGTCCGTAGTATCAAACACACTACTAAATTGGTTTTGCATTAATATTATAATCATCGTTCAATTGTCGCATTTACAATCGTAATGTCATTCATTTGTATTTAGGGAATGCCGCTTTTCTACTGTTTTATGTTATAGCCCTGCCAAAAAGTCGGGAATAATTCCGATAAAGCTGAATTTTGGTCAGTTGTTAGAACACTACTAGTAGTGAAAAATACTAAAAGTCCCCGCCCCTCGTCGCGGTGCGCCCTTCCCCAGCGCCCCCCAAACATCAATTTTGCAGATTCTCAGTTATTGACCTATATATCTGTAACCAATGGTCGTAGGCAGCTAATTTGTATTTAGTCTTAATCCTCATTAGACGGACTACAAAAAAGATTATATTTAATTTTTCGATAAAATTGGTGGTTTTGCCGTAATTTAAAAAAATAATATTCAAAGAGTGAATTTTTCCTAGTACCTACTTTCTGAAGTCTTTGCTTTGTACCTTTTGAACAAATTAAATGACAAAAAATTGTTTCGAATAAAAGTTGTAGCCTAATTTATAAGATTCAAAACGATATCAGTTTTAATATATTTTAATGAAAGATGCGCCATGAAATGTGTCTCCAAATGGAGGACAGTACCAAAAAAGTGTGTCTTTATCACAGTCCGGCGGTTAAGTCCGGAATCATTGACTTTTCGATAAAAGCATTGAGACTTGGTAGAATCAAGACATGTTCAGTCGAGTAGCCAATCTCCATCTGCGTGCTGATGGCTGCCGCCATCTTGAAAAGAGTCCGCCATATTGAATATTTTTGATTTGATATATCTCGGGAACGGTGGCACCTGTCAACTTCAGGATTTTTCAGAAATGCTCCAAATAGTGTAAACTTTCATAATATATCAATACATCAATTCTTGAAAAATAAATGAAAAGTAGTATTGCAGAAAAAACTCACTATAATACTTTATGTGAATAACTCTGAGTTAGGTGGTAGAACAGCCACAGGCTGAACCTCGCCCTTTAATAAAGGAAAATTGAAATTGAAATTGAAAAATCTTATTAATTATTGAACCATACAATAGTATTATTTGGTAACGTTACGAAATGTTTTTAGAAGACATTAGATGAACTGAACCCTTAAAATACTATTTTTGTATTTATAAATTTGCCTTAAATAACATTTTGAAGAGAAATTAAATTTATGTACAACACAATTTGATATCTGAAAGTAGGAGTAATTGAAATTCTATTAAATTGTTTTATTATTTGAAAGAAGGAAGCATTCATTGTAATTGATGGTACGAAAATACTGACATTTGTTTTACAAAATATTTTGTAATGTATTTCTCATTACATCGGTTCCCTTTTCGATCAGGTTTTCAATTCAAATCCTTCACATTTGGATAATATAATACAGGCAAGATTTCCCATTCAACACCAAACACCTGTACTCTATCCTGGGAACAAGTGGAGCAAAGCAGTACACGCTGATACAAACAGCTGGTAACTGCAGTCCCTTTTGCCCCTCCACGCAATCCCGTTTCCTCGCAAAATTTCATTGTTCGAGCCCATCTTGGGCAGAGACTTACTTTCGTTCTCTTCCTCCATAGATTCCCGGGACAGAGTACAGTACTCTGTGGTTGGTTGTAATGGTCTTGAGCGTGAAAATCCCACTGCAGATTGCACAAAGTTTTGATGTATAAAAAGAAGTTTATTTCATGAAGGCTCTTTTCCAGGTGAACAATGTGAAGTTCTCTCTCAATTTAAGTTGTTACACTGAGTGTTTTGGGCTTTTTTAGATCCTTGCATACACTAGTGTTCCAAATTGAGATATCTTGAGTCAGGTTCTGTGTTACAATTGACAAGGTATACATCCTTATGCAGTTTTTAGTACATACGTTGTAGTCTGATGGGCATGTGCTGTTTTCCTAACATGTCAAGCTTTACTAAATGAATCCCTTGTACCAAATACGAAGGAATTTTGGTTTGCTCCAGAGTTTATATCTAGGCTCCTCCAGTAAGAACACCGCCATGCTTTTTAAGGCAGTCATTTCAAGGTGGAGCATCCCAACATGATCACTCTCTTATCGTCTTCATGTAGTAGTAGTGTAATTGGTGATAGAACCAGGACCACTTACAAGTGTACAAATGATGAGCTCATATAATTAAACAGCCCGATTTGCCCACACTTAAAATTATGCCAAGATGCCCTTATTCCCCAATTCTTCAAGTGTAATATGATCTTAATTCTAAGAATTTTCAATCCTAGTGTACAAATGATGAGCCCCCTCAGATTCATTTGCCTACATTTATAAAAGGTACTTCTGTGAGATTGTTGTCCATAAATTTGTTAAAAATATGCCCCTCTTGATATTTTTTTTGCCCACACTTAAAACTAAGCTAAGATACACCCACACCCACACCCACCCACATACACCCACAAAAACCCACACCCACACATATTTACTTCCGGTCCACTTCCGGTCCACTTCCGGTCCACTTCCGGTTTGCCTACTTCCGGTCCACTTCCGGCCCACTTGTGGCTTATTTCTGAGCACAGCTCTGTTAGAGATAGGGATATTATATAAATTTAAAAATTATTTCATTCTTCACAAACAAATCTCATCTAACAATTCCATAACAGTTCCATGCTCAGCTCTGTGTCTGTGTGAGGTAAGCACAGCTCTGTTAGAAATAGGGATATTGAGTATTGAAACATCTAGAAATTATTTTATTCTTCTCAAGCTCAGCTCTGTGTCTGTGTGGGGATTTGTACCTAATAACATCAAAACAACACAGCTCTGTTAGAGACAGAATATTCAATTCCATATCTATAACATCTCTGTGTAATTCCATAACAGTTCCATGCTCAGCTCTGTGTCTATGTAAAGCAAAACAGCACAGCTCTGTTAGAGATAGGTATATTATATAAATTTAAAAATTATTTCATTCTTCACAAACAAATCTCATCTAACAATTCCATAACAGTTCCATGCTCAGCTCTGTGTCTGTGTGAGGCAAGCACAGCTCTGTTAGAGATAGGGATATTAAGTATAAATTTAAAAATTATTTCATTCTTCACAAACAAATCTCATCTAACAATTCCATAACAGTTCCATGCTCAGCTCTGTGTCTGTGTGAGGCAAGCACAGCTCTGTAGGAATATTAAGTATAGATTTAAAAATTATTTCATTCTTCACAACTAACAATTCTATAACAGTTCCATGCTCAGCTCTGTGTCTGTGTGGGATTTGTACAGCAACATAGCTTTGTTAGAGACAGAGTAGATGGGTATAAATATTATTTCATTCAATTCTTCACATTTATATCCATAACATCTGTGTATCAGTACAGCACAGGTCTGTTAGATATTGAGTATAGATCTATTGGAAATTATTTCATTCTTCACAAACAAATCTCATCTAACAATTCCATGCTCAGCTCTGTGTCTGTGTGGGGATTTGTACCTAATAACATCAGTACAGCACAGCTCTGTTAGAGCTATAACATCTCTGTGTAATTCCATAACAGTTCCATGCTCAGCTCTGTGTCTGTGTGGGATTTGTACAGCAACATAGCTTTGTTAGAGACAGAGTAGATGGGTATAAATATTATTTCATTCAATTCTTCACCTCTATATCCATATCAGCTCTGTTAGAGATAGGGATATTAAGTATAAATTTAAAAATTCACAAACAAATCTCATCTAACAATTCCATAACAGTTCCATGCTCAGCTCTGTGTCTGTGTGAGGCAAGAACAGCTATGTAGGAATATTAAGTATGGATTTTAAAATTATTTCATTTTTCACAAACAAATCTCATCTAACAATTCCATAAGAGTTCCATGCTCAGCTCTGTGTCTGTGTGGGGATTTAGCTTTGTTAGAGACAGAGTAGATGGGTATAAATATTATTTCATTCAATTCTTCACATTTTATAACAGCTCTATTCTTCACATCTAACAATTCCCATAACAGTTTAATGCTCAGCAAGGCTCTGTTAAGTATCTTAATATTTCATTCCTTCATAACAGTTCCTGTGTCTGTTTGGGGATTTGTACCTAATAACATCAAAACAACACAGCTCTGTTAGAGACAGAATATTTAATTCCATATCTATAACATCTCTGTGTAATTCCATAACAGTTCCATGCTCAGCTCTGTGTCTATGTAGAGCATTTAAAAATTATTTTATTCTTCACAAACAAATCTCATCTGACAATTCCATAACAGTTCTATGCTCAGCTCTGTGTCTGTGTGAGGCAAGCACAGCTCTGTTAGAGATAGGGATATTAAGTATAAATTTAAAAATTATTTCATTCTTCACAAACAAATCTCATCTAACAATTCTATAACAGTTCCATGCTCAGCTCTGTGTCTGTGTGGGATTTGTACAGCAACATAGCTTTGTTAGAGATTCATTCAATTCTTCACCTCCATATCCATAACAGCTCTGTGTTAATAATAGATAGGAATATTGAGTGCATCTAACAATTCCTGCCCATAACAGTTCCATGTTGTAGAAATATCAGCAAGGCTCTGTGTCTGTGAGATTTGAAACCTTGTTCCCAATCAGTTCCAAGCTGCACAGCTCTGTGTCTGTGAGATTTGAAACCTGTTCCTGTACAGCTCTGTGAGAATTTTCATAGTGCCTAATAATATCAGCACAGCTCAGTTAGGATCGCATCTAACAAATATCAAGGATTAGTACCTAATTACAGTAGCACAGGGATAGGGATAATAAGTATAGACTATTGATATAGAAATTATTTTTTTCTTCGATCTTATTCTTAACAGTTCTATGCTCCTATGTGTCTGAGCAACATCAGTACAGCACAGCTCTGTTAATTAATATCTATTGAAACATGTGTCTGTGCGGGGATTTGTACCTAAGTATAGCTATTATTGAGTATAGAATTATTATATCTAGAACTATTTTCTGTGTCTGTGCAGGGATTTGTACTTAATTACATCAGTACAGCATTGCTCTGTTAGAGTATAGATTTATATTATTATTGAAACATCTCTTCACAAACAATCTCATCTAACAATTCTATAACAGTTCCGCTCAGCTCTGTGTCTGTGCGGGGATAAACATCAGTACAGCACAGCTCTGTTGCTCATCTTTTCAGCTCTGTGTCTGTGCAGGGATTTGTACCTAATAACATCCGTAGAGCACAGCTCTGTTAGAGTATAGATTTAATTATATTATTATTGAAACATCTAGAAATTATTCTTCAAACAAATATCATCTAACAATTCCATAACAATTCCATGCTCAGCTCTGTGTCTGTGCAGGGATTTGTACCTAATAACATCAGTACAGCTTAGCTCTGTTAGAGTATAGATTTAATTATATTATTATTGAAACATCTAGAAATTATTCTTCCTAACAATTCCATAACAATTCCATGCTCAGCTCTGTGTCTGTGCTGGGATTTGTACCTAATAACATCAGTACAGCACAGCTCTGTTAGAGATAGGGATATTGAGTATAGATTTAATTATTGAAACATTTAGAAATTATTCTTCAAACAAATATCATCTAACAATTCCATAACAATTCCATGCTCAGCTCTGTGTCTGTGCGGGGATTTGTACCTAATAACATCAGTACAGCACAGCTCTGTTAGAGACATTTAATTCTTCACATTTATATCCATAACATCTCTGTGTCTGTGTGTCAGTACAGCACAGCTCTGTTAGAGATAGGGATATTGAGTATAGATTTAATTATTGAAACATCTAGAAATTATTTTATTCTTCACAAACAAATCTCATCTAACAATTCCATGCTTAGCTCTGTGTCTGTGCGAGGATTTGTACCTAATAACATCAAAACAACACAGCTCTGTTAGAGACAGAATATTCAATTCTTCACAATTCCATAACAGTTCCATCCTCAGCTCTGTGTCTATGTAGAGCAAAACAGCACAGCTCTGTTAGAGATAGGGATATTAAGTATAAATTTAAAAATTATTTCATTCTTCACAAACAAATCTCATCTAACAATTCCATAACAATTCCATGCTCAGCTCTGTATCTGTGTGAGGCAAGCACAGCTCTGTTAAAGATCTTCACAAACAAATCTCATCTAACAATTCCATAACAGTTCCATGCTCAGCTGTTGAACATGTTGAACATATGTTGAAACGTTTATATAGAAACAATGGGCATTGATTGCCACTTTTCAGACAAGTTTTAAATTCCATACAAATACAGAATTGAAACTGTCATGGCATAGGGATGAAATAACATCTAGACACTCAATAGATGTGAAGAATTAATTATACCCTAACTATTAATCCCTATCTCAGAGGTGTGCTCTGTACAAATCCCATACAGACACAGGAACTGTTATGAAGGAATGAAATATTAATATCCCTATCTACACAGACACAGAGCTGAGCATGGAACTGTTATGGAATTGTTAGATGAGATTTGTTTGTGAAGAATAAAATTTAAATCT